>NW_026610198.1:0-12500 GCF_029499605.1 Hyla sarda | reverse complement strand
AGCCGAGGATCATCATTCAGGCTCCACACTATACATGACTGGTGAGTGCCGGATCATGGGACCGCTCACTACACCCAAATCCTGACTCTGCAGAGCAGTGTCTCCAGCACAGTGACAAGGGAGCCCAGAACTAGGAGCCCCGCGCGCGCACACACACACACGCGCGCGCGCGCGCGCGCACGCACACACCGCCGTCCAAGGCCTACAGGAGCCCCGCGCGCCCACACACCTCCGCCCAAGGCCTACAGGAGCCCCGCGCGCCCACACACCTCCGCCCAAGGCCTACAGGAGCCCCGCGCGCCCACACACCTCCGCCCAAGGCCTACAGGAGCCCCGGGCGCGCCCACACCTCCGCCAAAGGCCTACAGGAGCCCCGGGCACACACACCTCCGCCCAAGGCCTACAGGAGCCCCGGGCACACACACCTCCGCCCAAGGCCTACAGGAGCCCCGGGCACACACACACCTCTGCCCAAGGACTATGGGATCCCCGGGTGCACGCACACCTCTGCCCAAGGACTATGGGATCCCCGGGTGCACGCACACCTCTGCCCAAGGACTATGGGATCCCCGGGTGCGCGCACACCTCTGCCCAAGGACTACAGGAGCCCTTTCTTTTAATACAAAAGGAAATAATTTGCTCCAGACCTGGCTTTTCTCACTCTCCAGCTTTCCAAGCTTCTCCTTCAGTGATTCCTCCACCTCTTCAGACTTGGACCCCCGTTTCTTCAATTCCTGTAATGACAGACAGGGTTACTGGGAAATCACCATAGGTAAAACCTTGTGGGAATAGTAAGTGCAGCTCTGGAGGTGACTGGAGAATAAAACATGATGTAACAGCAGAATAGTGAGTTCAGCTTCATCTGTCCGGGCATGTTGGGAGTTGTAGTTTTACAACAGCTGGAGGCACACTGGTTGGGAAACACTGGTCTAGACAGTATGCATTCAACCTGTGGATCTCTAGGGGCTGAGAGAGACTACAACTCCCAACAGGTCTAATAAAGTTGTAAAACAACAAACCTACCATTATGTTTCCTAAAGAGAAGAAACAAAATGACAAAATCACAGCAAATATTTAAAGGATCATTGAAATTAAAGAAATAACCAATATACTCCCACCGCACCATCCAATACCCTACAGATCCCGGCGGCCGGCACAGTCACCGCGGCCGGCACTCTCCCTTCTCTGCTCCGTGGTGTCAGCGCTCCTTCACAATGTGCGATTCTCTGGGATCCTCATCGCCCTGAACGTCTGTAAATCATTAGGAGATGCGTGCGCGGTAATAGAGCGCCCCCCCCCGGGGCATCTTTAAACCTTTAATAATAACACTCTCTCCTTCTCTTTTAAGTGCGCATATTTCCATTAGAAAGGCCGAGATGTGGACGTGAATATTAACCGGCTCCAGCTGAGCGAGACAAGAGCGCCAGAGACCCTGACAAATAAACAGCATAAGATTTGATGGAATAAAATCAAGTTGGTGGACAAAAGTGCGTTAAAAGTGCTACCGCGGTGCGGTCGGGCGTCTGGTGAGACACAGTGATGAGCAGCATAATGGTCTGTATCACGTATATCCTCCATCATAATACGGCGATCCACTGTCACATTGTGGCGATGAGGAGATCCGCCACCATCTCCGTCATGTATCCCCCACGGGACGGCTGCGGAGATCATTAATGGTCGTCGCTGCTCATTTCAGGTTAAACGCTTCAGTAATAACCGAGAAATATCTATAGAACATCCCTGATCTGTAAGGACGCTCATCATCGGACGCCATCACTCTAACTACTTTCCCACTACTGTAGTAGTTACGGATTGTCGCCAATTATCGCTGTGTGTGAGGAAACACGTAGGATACAATCCTAAGGCCGGATTTACACGAGTGCATAGGGGTATTACAGATGAGACGCCATTAAATGCCAGTTTACTGTCACCCCAATGTTCATGTGATCTCTATGGGGAGGGGTAAGCTGCAGCTGACCACCACGTTATGCCTTGTCTAATGTAGTGCTTCCCAACTAGTGTGCCTCCCGCTGTTGCAAAAACAATTCCCATCATGCCCGGGCAGCCAACAGCTGGAGGCACATGGGTTGGGAAACATTGGTCTAATGTATTGTGAAAACAGATGGCCGAAAAATGGTCTGTGACTTACAATCGTATCCGCCAGACATATTGTAGAAGGTTTTACCTTGTTTTTGCTTTTATTTTATAAAAATCATATCAGTTTTTATGTTTCTTGATCCTTATAGATAATTACAAATTTTTTATTTTTTTTTAGAAATTGTGGGTCGAAGTGTATGATGATAGGATTCAATCAAAAAAGTTGCATACAATAAATTCATTTTTTTTTTTTTCCCCCAAAACGAATAATTGTGGTCAACTATGCTTTTTCACCCAACCAAAACAGGCACATATGTTAGATATGATTTGTCAATGAATAAATGTAGATCAGTGTTTCCCAACCAGAGTGCCTCCAGCTGTTGCAAAACTACAACTCCCAGATTAATCTTTGGTGTAGCCTTGGGGAATACACTAGACCAGTGGTCTTCAACCTGCGGACCTCCAGATGTTGCAAAACTACAACTCCCAGCATGCCCGGACAGCCAACGGCTGTCCGGGCATGCTGGGAGTTGTAGTTTTGCAGCATCTGGAGGTCCGCAGGTTGAAGACCACTGCACTAGACTGTAGTTCTTAGACACCTATAGAGAGCACACCCAACCCTCTTTTCCTAAACAATAAATGATACCTCTAAGAGTATATCTCCAATTCTATATATCCTATTCTTATTAATATTTTTATATATATATATATATATATATATATATATATATATATATATATATATATATATTTATATATATATATATATATATATATATATATATATATATATATATATATATATATATATATATATATATATTATTTTGTTTTGTTTTTTTTTATAACAGAGCCCCCCCTTGTATAGTCTAGCACAGAGAATGTGAATCATAGAGGCATGGATTTATTATAGACTTTAATAGATTGCGCTGCGGTACAACTCCAGTCTCTCCTATATCCTCTATTCAATTACAGAAGTTTCCCAGGACACGGGGGACGCTGGTCCATTCTCTCCTCTTGGGGCTGAAGACCATTCACTTACCATTTAGTAACAATAGTTTTATTATAATAGCTGGTCCAGATTGGTGCCGTGTCACCAGTAGTTTTACGAAGGAAAAAAAAATTTAAATAAAATAAAAAATGAGCGTGTACATGTACAAATGTCCATTACTGTCTGGCAGGTAAGTACTACAGTCACCTTATGGTAGAGAACCCCTTTAATGCACACCGGACAATGTCTGACAATTTCTTCTGGTGTGACAAAGTGCACCAATAATACGATCTCTACAGACATCAAAACAACACTGAGATACACAATATTAACACCGTTTTAAAGTGTTAATCCAGAGTTGGTCTCCCTCCAGTTCTGTAAAGATCAGTGGGGTGACAGAGCTCATACTGGTTAAAGGGGTTAACCAGGAAAAACATATACATAGAGATATATATATATATCTATATCTCTATATCTCTATCTCTATCTCTCTCTCAACTGGTTCCAGAAATTTTAAACAGATTTGTAAATTACTTCTATTAAAAAATCTTAATCCTTTCAGTACTTATGGGCTGCTGAAGTTGAGTTCTTCTTTTCTAAATGCTCTCTGATGACACCTGTCTCAGGAACTGTCCAGAGTAGAAGCAAATCCCCATAGCAAACCTCTCCTACTCTGTGCAGTTCCCGAGACAGGCAGAGATGTCAGACAGAAAACAACAACTCAACTTCAGCAGCTGATAATTATTGGAAGGATTAATATTTTTTATAGAAGTAATATACAAATCTTTTTAACTTTCTGGAGCCCGTATATATAATATTAAAAAAAAGGAGCTTTAACACTTACCGTAAAATCTCTTTCTCGAGGGATCCATTGGGGGACACAGACCGTGGGGTGTATGCTGCTGTCTCTAGGAGGTATGACACTATGGCAACAAAAAAAGTCAGCTCCTCCCAGCAGGATATACCCGCCTCCAGGTCCTGAGCTAATCAGATTGACTACCAGAGCAATAGGAGAGGACCGACAGGTCAAGGAAAAAACACGGTATTTTAGGTAAAATAGGAAACTAATGCTCCAATTGTCTGTTTAGAGGGAGGAACAGTTCTGGGTACGGATATAATGAAAAAAAGAACTCTCTCACCCGAGTCTGTGTCCCCTGTGGCAGCTGCTGTGAGGAGAACTCTGCTCTGAGTGAAAGAGAGGGAGAAACAGGCCAAACAATAGCCATAGAGGGGCGTGCCTGGAGCAGAGGCACTGTCTAATTGGACTCTGCCCCTGAAAATCCCACGCACGGCACTGATTGGAGGGTGATTCGCACCCCCAGTAAGCTCCGGCGGCCCTGTGGGCGGAGCTATAGCGCCGCGGCCGCCGTGAATAAGAACAGTAATGGCGCCCACTCCTTGCCCCGGGCGCACATGTCCTTCGCGTCTGCGCCCGCGGGAAAGTGAGCGGGCGATACACAAGTCCACCGGCAGCTGTGCTGCCGAAACTGAAAGTAAGTTGGCGCTCCGTGCGCCGAACAGTACAAACGCCGCGGCTGTCAGCCGCATAGTAAGTGCTGCGGCTGACAGCCGCATAGTATAAAAACACACACATGTACTTAAAGTAGTCAGGTAACCCCTTCCTGCCCAAAATGCCATTGCTCGCCCCTGCTTGAATAAAGATAGAGCCCCAATACAGGCCAGCCCCTTAGATCCTGAAAGGTGGGCCAAAAAATGAGGGTCTCCAGAGGTTGCAAGTCAGCACCTAAAGGGAAAAAAATATATACTCACCTGGTCAGAAGAACTTACCTAATGGAGTGTTCTGCGAGGTCTTCAGTCAGCCTTCTCTTACCTGCATCACGCCGAGCTACCATGTGCGAGCGAGGAGTGCAGGGAAATAGGGGGACCCGGACCCATGAGGTACAACCCCAGGCGCTGACCGTTGGCGAGAGGGGGTTAACAGCACATATACGCAATGTCTGTGCCCCCTCAATCGCAATGGGGAAACAGTGAGCCGCAGTTCCTGAGTCCCCACCTGAAAACAGGAAAGAAAAAGGAATAAAAACCTAAAACATTCCCTAACTAGGAAAATAAAAAAACAAAGAGAATTCCAGACCATGTCCACCTCCTTCAGACACTAAGCTTAAACTGATTAGCTCAGGGCCTGGAGGCGGGCAGATCCTGCTGGGAGGAGCTGACTTTTTGTTGCCATAGTGTCACACCTCCTAGAGACAGCAGCATACACCCCACGGTCTGTGTCCCCCAATGGAGCCGATAGAGAAAAAACGTTTTATCCTGGAATAATAATAGTTGGGGAGGAAACCTTACAACCCCCAGCAGGTTACATAGACGAGTCCCTTTCTTCAGGAAAAAACTAAGAGAAGCCTCAGACTCACCTCGTGCAGCTGCACAGACACATGTCCCAGCTGGTCCTGACGCCTCTCCATTTGCTGCCGCTCTGTTCTCATCTCCCGCTCCAGTTGCTGCAGCCGTCGCTCCACTCGCTCTGAGACCTGATAATAAAAGAGAAGATCAAACCTGGATGGTATAACCCAGGGCAGCCATAATACTCCCAAGAGCAGTGTTTTCCAACCAGGGTGCCTCCAGCTGTTGCAAAACTACAACTCCCAGCATGCCCGGACAGCCGTTGGCTGTCCGGGCATGCTGGGAGTTGTTGTTTTGCAAAGAGAACGGCCATCTGAGATCTGTCCTGTGCACCAACAAGAGGCCAAAATAATCACTAAACCAGTCTCTTCCCCATCGTGTGATTCTTCAAGGTGTCAGGGCATGCTGGTTGTAGTAGTTTTTCAACCACCAGGGTTTGGGTGAATCTGTCCTTTATTGTCCCCTGATCTGTGATAATATTATTTACACACATTAAATAGGCACTGCCATAGAAAAAAAGAAATCTCGAGACATAACAAAAGAGTTTTAATGGACGGGGTCTGAGTGTTCAGCGCCTGACCAATCACGAGAACGAGCTGGAAGAAGTGCGCACTGAGTGTTCTCCCCCAGCTGTGAGTCACATGATCAGGACCCCTGCACTGGAGCGTCCTGATCATCCTGATCGTCTAATATAGAACAATACGACCCCTGCACTGGAGCGTCCTGATCATCTAATATCATAGAACAATACGACCCCTGCACTGGAGCGTCCTGATCATCTAATATCATAGAACAATACGACCCCTGCACTGGAGCGTCCTGATCATCCTGATCTTCTAATATAGAACAATACGACCCCTGCACTGGAGCCTCCTGATCATCTAATATCATAGAACAATACGACCCCTGCACTGGAGCCTCCTGATCATCTAATATCATAGAACAATACGACCCCTGCACTGGAGCGCCCTGATCATCCTGATCTTCTAATATAGAACAATACGACCCCTGCACTGGAGCCTCCTGATCATCTAATATCATAGAACAATACGACCCCTGCACTGGAGCGTCCTGATCTTCTAATATAGAACAATACGACCCCTGCACTGGAGCCTCCTGATCATCTAATATCATAGAACAATACGACCCCTGCACTGGAGCGTCCTGATCATCCTGATCTTCTAATATAGAACAATACGACCCCTGCACTGGAGCCTCCTGATCATCTAATATCATAGAACAATACGACCCCTGCACTGGAGCGTCCTGATCTTCTAATATCATAGAACAATACGACCCCTGCACTGGAGCATCCTGATCATCTAAGGTCATAGAACAATACGACCCCTGCACTGGAGCATCCTGATCATCTAATGTCATAGAACAATACGACCCCTGCACTGGAGCGTCCTGATCATCCTGATCGTCTAATATAGAACAATACGACCCCTGCACTGGAGCGTCCTGATCATCTAATATCATAGAACAATACGACCCCTGCACTGGAGCATCCTGATCATCTAATATCATAGAACAATACGACCCCTGCACTGGAGCGTCCTGATCATCCTGATCTTCTAATATAGAACAATACGACCCCTGCACTGGAGCCTCCTGATCATCTAATATCATAGAACAATACGACCCCTGCACTGGAGCGTCCTGATCTTCTAATATCATAGAACAATACGACCCCTGCACTGGAGCATCCTGATCATCTAATGTCATAGAACAATACGACCCCTGCACTGGAGCGTCCTGATCATCTAATATCATAGAACAATACGACCCCTGCACTGGAGCGTCCTGATCATCCTGATCTTCTAATATAGAACAATACGACCCCTGCACTGGAGCCTCCTGATCATCTAATATCATAGAACAATACGACCCCTGCACTGGAGCGTCCTGATCATCCTGATCTTCTAATATAGAACAATACGACCCCTGCACTGGAGCGTCCTGATCTTCTAATATCATAGAACAATACGACCCCTGCACTGGAGCCTCCTGATCATCTAATATCATAGAACAATACGACCCCTGCACTGGAGCGTCCTGATCTTCTAATATCATAGAACAATACGACCCTTGCACTGGAGCATCCTGATCATCTAAGGTCATAGAACAATACGACCCCTGCACTGGAGCCTCCTGATCATCTAATGTCATAGAACAATACGACCCCTGCACTGGAGCGTCCTGATCATCCTGATCGTCTAATATAGAACAATACGACCCCTGCACTGGAGCGTCCTGATCATCTAATATCATAGAACAATACGACCCCTGCACTGGAGCATCCTGATCATCTAATATCATAGAACAATACGACCCCTGCACTGGAGCGTCCTGATCTTCTAATATCATAGAACAATACGACCCCTGCACTGGAGCGTCCTGATCTTCTAATATCATAGAACAATACGACCCCTGCACTGGAGCGTCCTGATCTTCTAATATCATAGAACAATACGACCCCTGCACTGGAGCGTCCTGATCTTCTAATATCATAGAACAATACGACCCCTGCACTGGAGCCTCCTGATCATCTAATATCATAGAACAATACGACCCCTGCACTGGAGCATCCTGATCTTCTAATATCATAGAACAATACGACCCCTGCACTGGAGCATCCTGATCATCTAATATCATAGAACAATACGACCCCTGCACTGGAGCGTCCTGATCATCCTGATCTTCTAATATAGAACAATACGACCCCTGCACTGGAGCCTCCTGATCATCTAATATCATAGAACAATACGACCCCTGCACTGGAGCGTCCTGATCATCCTGATCGTCTAATATAGAACAATACGACCCCTGCACTGGAGCGCCCTGATCATCCTGATCTTCTAATATCATAGAACAATACGACCCCTGCACTGGAGCATCCTGATCTTCTAATATCATAGAACAATACGACCCCTGCACTGGAGCATCCTGATCTTCTAATATCATAGAACAATACGACCCCTGCACTGGAGCATCCTGATCTTCTAATATCATAGAACAATACGACCCCTGCACTGGAGCATCCTGATCTTCTAATATCATAGAACAATACGACCCCTGCACTGGAGCGCCCTGATCATCCTGATCTTCTAATATAGAACAATACGACCCCTGCACTGGAGCGCCCTGATCATCCTGATCTTCTAATATCATAGAACAATACGACCCCTGCACTGGAGCATCCTGATCTTCTAATATCATAGAACAATACGACCCCTGCACTGGAGCATCCTGATCTTCTAATATCATAGAACAATACGACCCCTGCACTGGAGCGTCCTGATCTTCTAATATCATAGAACAATACGACCCCTGCACTGGAGCATCCTGATCTTCTAATATCATAGAACAATACGACCCCTGCACTGGAGCGCCCTGATCATCCTGATCTTCTAATATAGAACAATACGACCCCTGCACTGGAGCGCCCTGATCATCCTGATCTTCTAATATCATAGAACAATACGACCCCTGCACTGGAGCATCCTGATCTTCTAATATCATAGAACAATACGACCCCTGCACTGGAGCGTCCTGATCTTCTAATATCATAGAACAATACGACCCCTGCACTGGAGCCTCCTGATCATCTAATATCATAGAACAATACGACCCCTGCACTGGAGCCTCCTGATCTTCTAATATAGAACAATACGACCCCTGCACTGGAGCGTCCTGATCATCCTGATCTTCTAATATAGAACAATACGACCCCTGCACTGGAGCGCCCTGATCATCCTGATCTTCTAATATAGAAGAATACGACCCCTGCACTGGAGCGTCCTGATCATCCTGATCTTCTAATATAGAACCATACGACCCCTGCACTGGAGCGTCCTGATCATCCTGATCTTCTAATATAGAACAATACGACCCCTGCACTGGAGCCTCCTGATCATCTAATATCATAGAACAATACGACCCCTGCACTGGAGCGCCCTGATCATCCTGATCTTCTAATATCATAGAACAATATGACCCCTGCACTGGAGCATCCTGATCTTCTAATATCATAGAACAATACGACCCCTGCACTGGAGCGTCCTGATCTTCTAATATCATAGAACAATACGACCCCTGCACTGGAGCATTCTGATCTTCTAATATCATAGAACAATACGACCCTTGCACTGGAGCATCCTGATCATCTAAGGTCATAGAACAATACGACCCCTGCACTGGAGCCTCCTGATCATCTAATGTCATAGAACAATACGACCCCTGCACTGGAGCGTCCTGATCATCCTGATCGTCTAATATAGAACAATACGACCCCTGCACTGGAGCGTCCTGATCATCTAATATCATAGAACAATACGACCCCTGCACTGGAGCATCCTGATCATCTAATATCATAGAACAATACGACCCCTGCACTGGAGCGTCCTGATCATCCTGATCTTCTAATATAGAACAATACGACCCCTGCACTGGAGCGTCCTGATCTTCTAATATCATAGAACAATACGACCCCTGCACTGGAGCGTCCTGATCTTCTAATATCATAGAACAATACGACCCCTGCACTGGAGCGTCCTGATCTTCTAATATCATAGAACAATACGACCCCTGCACTGGAGCCTCCTGATCATCTAATATCATAGAACAATACGACCCCTGCACTGGAGCATCCTGATCTTCTAATATCATAGAACAATACGACCCCTGCACTGGAGCATCCTGATCATCTAATATCATAGAACAATACGACCCCTGCACTGGAGCGTCCTGATCATCCTGATCTTCTAATATAGAACAATACGACCCCTGCACTGGAGCCTCCTGATCATCTAATATCATAGAACAATACGACCCCTGCACTGGAGCGTCCTGATCATCCTGATCGTCTAATATAGAACAATACGACCCCTGCACTGGAGCGCCCTGATCATCCTGATCTTCTAATATCATAGAACAATACGACCCCTGCACTGGAGCATCCTGATCTTCTAATATCATAGAACAATACGACCCCTGCACTGGAGCATCCTGATCTTCTAATATCATAGAACAATACGACCCCTGCACTGGAGCATCCTGATCTTCTAATATCATAGAACAATACGACCCCTGCACTGGAGCATCCTGATCTTCTAATATCATAGAACAATACGACCCCTGCACTGGAGCGCCCTGATCATCCTGATCTTCTAATATAGAACAATACGACCCCTGCACTGGAGCGCCCTGATCATCCTGATCTTCTAATATCATAGAACAATACGACCCCTGCACTGGAGCATCCTGATCTTCTAATATCATAGAACAATACGACCCCTGCACTGGAGCATCCTGATCTTCTAATATCATAGAACAATACGACCCCTGCACTGGAGCGTCCTGATCTTCTAATATCATAGAACAATACGACCCCTGCACTGGAGCATCCTGATCTTCTAATATCATAGAACAATACGACCCCTGCACTGGAGCGCCCTGATCATCCTGATCTTCTAATATAGAACAATACGACCCCTGC
This sequence comes from Hyla sarda, assembly GCF_029499605.1. Lineage (NCBI taxonomy): Eukaryota > Metazoa > Chordata > Amphibia > Anura > Hylidae > Hyla > Hyla sarda. The sequence continues at coordinate 1,548 of NW_026610198.1, read as the reverse complement.
ACTGGAGCGCCCTGATCATCCTGATCTTCTAATATCATAGAACAATACGACCCCTGCACTGGAGCATCCTGATCTTCTAATATCATAGAACAATACGACCCCTGCACTGGAGCGTCCTGATCTTCTAATATCATAGAACAATACGACCCCTGCACTGGAGCGCCCTGATCATCCTGATCTTCTAATATCATAGAACAATACGACCCCTGCACTGGAGCGTCCTGATCTTCTAATATCATAGAACAATACGACCCCTGCACTGGAGCCTCCTGATCATCTAATATCATAGAACAATACGACCCTTGCACTGGAGCATCCTGATCATCTAAGGTCATAGAACAATACGACCCCTGCACTGGAGCCTCCTGATCATCTAATGTCATAGAACAATACGACCCCTGCACTGGAGCGTCCTGATCATCCTGATCTTCTAATATAGAACAATACGACCCCTGCACTGGAGCGCCCTGATCATCCTGATCTTCTAATATAGAAGAATACGACCCCTGCACTGGAGCGTCCTGATCATCCTGATCTTCTAATATAGAACAATACGACCCCTGCACTGGAGCGTCCTGATCATCCTGATCTTCTAATATAGAACAATACGACCCCTGCACTGGAGCGCCCTGATCATCCTGATCTTCTAATATAGAAGAATACGACCCCTGCACTGGAGCGTCCTGATCATCCTGATCTTCTAATATAGAACAATACGACCCCTGCACTGGAGCGTCCTGATCATCCTGATCTTCTAATATAGAACAATACGACCCCTGCACTGGAGCCTCCTGATCATCTAATATCATAGAACAATACGACCCCTGCACTGGAGCGCCCTGATCATCCTGATCTTCTAATATCATAGAACAATACGACCCCTGCACTGGAGCATCCTGATCTTCTAATATCATAGAACAATACGACCCCTGCACTGGAGCGTCCTGATCTTCTAATATCATAGAACAATACGACCCCTGCACTGGAGCATCCTGATCTTCTAATATCATAGAACAATACGACCCCTGCACTGGAGCGCCCTGATCTTCTAATATAGAACAATACGACCCCTGCACTGGAGCGCCCTGATCATCCTGATCTTCTAATATCATAGAACAATACGACCCCTGCACTGGAGCGTCCTGATCATCCTGATCTTCTAATATAGAACAATACGACCCCTGCACTGGAGCCTCCTGATCATCCTGATCGTCTAATATAGAACAATACGACCCCTGCACTGGAGCGTCCTGATCATCCTGATCTTCTAATATAGAACAATACGACCCCTGCACTGGAGCCTCCTGATCATCCTGATCTTCTAATATAGAACAATACGACCCCTGCACTGGAGCCTCCTGATCATCTAATATCATAGAACAATACGAACCCTGCACTGGAGCGTCCTGATCATCCTGATCTTCTAATATAGAACAATACGACCCCTGCACTGGAGCGTCCTGATCTTCTAATATCATAGAACAATACGACCCCTGCACTGGAGCGTCCTGATCTTCTAATATCATAGAACAATACGACCCTTGCACT
>NW_026610197.1:263086-319945 GCF_029499605.1 Hyla sarda | reverse complement strand
TATACTTCTCTTACATTACCCTACATATCCTCATATACATGATATCACCCCCATATAATCTACAGAGACTAATACTACACAATACACTACATATACATGATATCATCCCGTATACTTCTCTTACATTACCCTACATATCCTCATATACATGATATCCCCCCCCATATAATCTACAGAGACTAATACTACACAATACACTACATATACATGATATCATCCCGTATACTTCTCTTACATTACCCTACATACCCTCATATACATGATATCACCCCCATATAATCTACAGAGACTAATACCACACAATACACTGCATATACAATGATATCATCCCATATACTTCTCTTACATTACCCTACATATCCTCATATACATGATATCCCCCCCCCCCCATATAATCTACAGAGACTAATACTACACAATACACTGCATATACATGATATCATCCCGTATACTTCTCTTACATTACCCTACATATCCTCATATACATGATATCACCCCCCCCCATATAATCTACAGAGACTAATACTACACAATACACTACATATACATGATATCATCCCGTATACTTCTCTTACATTACCCTACATATCCTCATATACATGATATCACCCTCATATAATCTACAGAGACTAATACTACACAATACACTACATATACATGATATCATCCCGTATACTTCTCTTACATTACCCTACATATCCTCATATACATGATATCACCCTCATATAATCTACAGAGACTAATACTACACAATACACTGCATATACATGATATCATCCCGTATACTTCTCTTACATTACCCTACATATCCTCATATACATGATATCACCCCCATATAATCTACAGAGACTAATACTACACAATACACTGCATATACATGATATCATCCCGCATACTTCTCTTACATTACCCTACATATCCTCATATACATGATATCCCCCCCATATAATCTACAGAGACTAATACTACACAATACACTACATATACATGATATCATCCCGTATACTTCTCTTACATTACCCTACATATCCTCATATACATGATATCACCCTCATATAATCTACAGAGACTAATACTACACAATACACTGCATATACATGATATCATCCCGTATACTTCTCTTACATTACCCTACATATCCTCATATACATGATATCCCCTCATATAATCTACAGAGACTAATACTACACAATACACTACATATACATGATATCATCCCGTATACTTCTCTTACATTACCCTACATATCCTCATATACATGATATCACCCCCATATAATCTACAGAGACTAATACTACACAATACACTACATATACATGATATCATCCCGTATACTTCACTTACATTACCCTACATATCCTAATATACATGATATCCCCCCCCCATATAATCTATAGAGACTAATACTACACAATACACTGCATATACATGATATCATCCCGTATACTTCTCTTACATTACCCTACATACCCTCATATACATGATATCCCCCCTCATATAATCTACAGAGACTAATACCACACAATACACTACATATACAAGATATCATCCCGTATACTTCTCTTACATTACCCTACATATCCTCATACACATGATATCACCCCCATATAATCTACAGAGACTAATACTACACAATACACTACATATACATGATATCATCCCGTATACTTCTCTTACATTACCCTACATATCCTCATATACATGATATCACCCCCCATATAATCTACAGAGACTAATACTACACAATACAGTACATATACATGATATCATCCCGTATACTTCTCTTACATTACCCTACATATCCTCATATACATGATATCCCCCCCATATAATCTACAGAGACTAATACTACACAATACACTACATATACATGATATCATCCCGTATACTTCTCTTACATTACCCTACATATCCTCATATACATGATATCCCCCCCATATAATCTACAGAGACTAATACTACACAATACACTGCATATACATGATATCATCCCGTATACTTCTCTTACATTACCCTACATATCCTCATATACATGATATCCCCTCATATAATGTACAGAGACTAATACTACACAATACACTACATATACATGATATCATCCCGTATACTTCTCTTACATTACCCTACATATCCTCATATACATGATATCCCCCACATATAATCTACAGAGACTAATACTACACAATACACTGCATATACATGATATCATCCCGTATACTTCTCTTACATTACCCTACATATCCTCATATACATGATATCACCCACATATAATCTACAGAGACTAATACTACACAATACACTACATATACATGATATCATCCCGTATACTTCTCTTACTTTACCCTACATATCCTCATATACATGATATCCCCCCCCATATAATCTACAGAGACTAATACTACACAATACACTGCATATACATGATGTCATCCCGTATACTTCTCTTACATTACCCTACATATCCTCACATACATGATATCCCCTCATATAATGTACAGAGACTAATACTACACAATACACTACATATACATGATATCATCCCGTATACTTCTCTTACATTACCCTACATGTCCTCATATACATGATATCACCCTCATATAATCTACAGAGACTAATACTACACAATACACTACATATACATGATATCATCCCGTGTACTTCTCTTACATTACCCTACATATCCTCATATACATGATATCACCCTCATATAATCTACAGAGACTAATACTACACAATACACTGCATATACATGATATCATCCCGTATACTTCTCTTACATTACCCTACATATCCTCATATACATGATATCCCCCCCCATATAATCTACAGAGACTAATACTACACAATACACTGCATAAACATGATATCATCCCGTATACTTCTCTTACATTACCCTACATATCCTCATATACATGATATCACCCTCATATAATCTACAGAGACTAATACTACACAATACACTACATATACATGATATCATCCCGTATACTTCTCTTACATTACCCTACATATCCTCATATACATGATATCCCCCCCCATATAATCTACAGAGACTAATACTACACAATACACTGCATATACATGATATCATCCCGTATACTTCTCTTACATTACCCTACATATCCTCATATACATGATATCCCCCCCCCATATAATCTACAGAGACTAATACTACACAATACACTGCATATACATGATATCATCCCGTATACTTCTCTTACATTACCCTACATATCCTCATATACATGATATCACCCTCATATAATCTACAGAGACTAATACTACACAATACACTACATATACATGATATCATCCCGTATACTTCTCTTACATTACCCTACATATCCTCATATACATGATATCACCCTCATATAATCTACAGAGACTAATACTACACAATACACTGCATATACATGATATCATCCTGTATACTTCTCTTACATTACCCTACATATCCTCATATACATGATATCACCCCCCATATAATCTACAGAGACTAATACTACACAATACACTACATATACATGATATCATCCCGTATACTTCTCTTACATTACCCTACATATCCTCATATACATGATATCATCCCTCATATAATCTACAGAGACTAATACTACACAATACACTGCATATACATGATATCATCCCGTATACTTCTCTTACATTACCCTACATACCCTCATATACATGATATCACCCCCATATAATCTACAGAGACTAATACTACACAATACACTACATATACATGATATCATCCCGTATACTTCTCTTACATTACCCTACATATCCTCATATACATGATATCACCCCCCCCCATATAATCTACAGAGACTAATACTACACAATACACTACATATACATGATATCATCCCGTATACTTCTCTTACATTACCCTACATATCCCCATATACATGATATCACCCCCATATAATCTACAGAGACTAATACTACACAATACACTGCATATACATGATATCATCCCGTATACTTCTCTTACATTACCCTACATATCCTCATATACATGATATCCCCCCCATATAATCTACAGAGACTAATACTACACAATACACTGCATATACATGATATCATCCCATATACTTCTCTTACATTACCCTACATATCCTCATATACATGATATCCCCCCCATATAATCTACAGAGACTAATACAACACAATACACTGCATATACATGATATCATCCCGTATACTTCTCTTACATTACCCTACATATCCTCATATACATGATATCACCCTCATATAATCTACAGAGACTAATACTACACAATACACTGCATATACATGATATCATCCCGTATACTTCTCTTACATTACCCTACATATCCTCATATACATGATATCCCCCCCCCCCATATAATGTACAGAGACTAATACTACACAATACACTGCATATACATGATATCATACCGTATACTTCTCTTACATTACCCTACATATCCTCATATACATGATATCCCCCCCCATATAATCTACAGAGACTAATACTACACAATACACTGCATATACATGATATCATCCCGTATACTTCTCTTACATTACCCTACATATCCTCATATACATGATATCCCCCCCATATAATCTACAGAGACTAATACTACACAATACACTACATATACATGATATCATCCCGTATACTTCACTTACATTACCCTACATATCCTAATATACATGATATCCCCCCCCCATATAATCTATAGAGACTAATACTACACAATACACTGCATATACATGATATCATCCCGTATACTTCTCTTACATTACCCTACATATCCTAATATACATGATATCACCCACATATAATCTACAGAGACTAATACTACACAATACACTGCATATACATGATGTCATCCCGTATACTTCTCTTACATTACCCTACATATCCTCATATACATGATATCACCCTCATATAATCTACAGAGACTAATACTACACAATACACTACATATACATGATATCATCCCGTATACTTCTCTTACATTACCCTACATATCCTCATATACATGATATCCCCCCCCATATAATCTACAGAGACTAATACTACACAATACACTGCATATACATGATATCATCCCGTATACTTCTCTTACATTACCCTACATATCCTCATATACATGATATCCCCCCCCATATAATCTACAGAGACTAATACTACACAATACACTGCATATACATGATGTCATCCCGTATACTTCTCTTACATTACCCTACATATCCTCATATACATGATATCACCCCCATATAATCTACAGAGACTAATACTACACAATACACTACATATACATGATATCATCCCGTATACTTCTCTTACATTACCCTACATACCCTCATATACATGATATCCCCCCCATATAATCTACAGAGACTAATACTACACAATACACTGCATATACATGATATCATCCCGTATACTTCTCTTACATTACCCTACATATCCTCATATACATGATATCACCCCCATATAATGTACAGAGACTAATACTACACAATACACTACATATACATGATATCATCCTGTATACTTCTCTTACATTACCCTACATATCCTCATATACATGATATCACCCTCATATAATCTACAGAGACTAATACTACACAATACACTGCATATACATGATATCATCCCGTATACTTCTCTTACATTACCCTACATATCCTCATACACATGATATCACCCCCATATAATCTACAGAGACTAATACTACACAATACACTGCATATACATGATATCATCCCGTATACTTCTCTTACATTACCCTACATATCCTCATATACATGATATCACCCCCATATAATCTACAGAGACTAATACTACACAATACACTACATATACATGATATCATCCCGTATACTTCTCTTACATTACCCTACATATCCTCATATACATGATATCCCCCCCATATAATCTACAGAGACTAATACTACACAATACACTGCATATACATGATATCCCCCCCTCATATAATCTACAGAGACTAATACTACACAATACACTGCATATACATGATATCATCCCGTATACTTCTCTTACATTACCCTACATATCCTCATATACATGATATCACCCCCATATAATCTACAGAGACTAATACTACACAATACACTGCATATACATGATATCATCCCGTATACTTCTCTTACATTACCCTACATATCCTCATATACATGATATCACCCTCATATAATCTACAGAGACTAATACTACACAATACACTACATATACATGATATCATCCCGTATACTTCTCTTACATTACCCTACATATCCTCATATACATGATATCACCCCTCATATAATCTACAGAGACTAATACTACACAATACACTACATATACATGATATCATCCCGTATACTTCTCTTACATTACCCTACATATCCTCATATACATGATATCCCCCCCATATAATCTACAGAGACTAATACTACACAATACACTGCATATACATGATATCATCCCGTATACTTCTCTTACATTACCCTACATATCCTCATATACATGATATCACCCTCATACAATCTACAGAGACTAATACTACACAATACACTACATATACATGATATCATCCCGTATACTTCTCTTACATTACCCTACATATCCTCATATACATGATATCCCCCACATATAATCTACAGAGACTAATACTACACAATACACTGCATATACATGATATCATCCCGTATACTTCTCTTACATTACCCTACATATCCTCATATACATGATATCACCCCCATATAATCTACAGAGACTAATACTACACAATACACTACATATACATGATATCATCCCGTATACTTCTCTTACATTACCCTACATATCCTCATATACATGATATCACCCTCATACAATCTACAGAGACTAATACTACACAATACACTACATATACATGATATCATCCCGTATACTTCTCTTACATTACCCTACATATCCTCATATACATGATATCACCCCCATATAATCTACAGAGACTAATACTACACAATACACTACATATACAGGATATCATCCCGTATACTTCTCTTACATTACCCTACATATCCTCATATACATGATATCACCCCCATATAATCTACAGAGACTAATACTACACAATACACTGCATATACATGATATCATCCCGTATACTTCTCTTACATTACCCTACATATCCTCATATACATGATATCACCCCCATATAATCTACAGAGACTAATACCACACAATACACTGCATATACATGATATCATCCCGTATACTTCTCTTACATTACCCTACATATCCTCATATACATGATATCACCCTCATATAATCTACAGAGACTAATACTACACAATACACTACATATACATGATATCATCCCGTATACTTCTCTTACATTACCCTACATATCCTCATATACATGATATCACCCTCATATAATCTACAGAGACTAATACTACACAATACACTACATATACATGATATCATCCCGTATACTTCTCTTACATTACCCTACATATCCTCATATACATGATATCCCCCCCATATAATCTACAGAGACTAATACTACACAATACACTGCATATACAAGATATCATCCCGTATACTTCTCTTACATTACCCTACATATCCTCATATACATGATATCCCCCCTCATATAATGTACAGAGACTAATACTACACAATACACTGCATATACATGATATCACCCCCCATATAATCTACAGAGACTAATACTACACAATACACTACATATACATGATATCATCCCGTATACTTCTCTTACATTACCCTACATATCCTCATATACATGATATCACCCCCTCATATAATCTACAGAGACTAATACTACACAATACACTGCATATACATGATATCATCCCGTATACTTCTCTTACATTACCCTACATATCCTCATATACATGATATCACCCTCATATAATCTACAGAGACTAATACTACACAATACACTACATATACAAGATATCATCCCGTATACTTCTCTTACATTACCCTACATATCCTCATATACATGATATCACCCTCATATAATCTACAGAGACTAATACTACACAATACACTACATATACAAGATATCATCCCGTATACTTCTCTTACATTACCCTACATATCCTCATATACATGATATCACCCTCATATAATCTACAGAGACTAATACTACACAATACACTACATATACAAGATATAATCCCGTATACTTCTCTTACATTACCCTACATATCCTCATATACATGATATCCCCCCCCATATAATCTACAGAGACTAATACTACACAATACACTGCATATACATGATATCATCCCGTATACTTCTCTTACATTACCCTACATATCCTCATATACATGATATCCCCTCATATAATCTACAGAGACTAATACTACACAATACACTACATATACATGATATCATCCCGTATACTTCTCTTACATTACCCTACATATCCTCATATACATGATATCACCCCCATATAATCTACAGAGACTAATACTACACAATACACTACATATACATGATATCATCCCGTATACTTCACTTACATTACCCTACATATCCTCATATACATGATATCCCCCCCCATATAATCTACAGAGACTAATACTACACAATACACTACATATACATGATATCATCCCGTATACTTCTCTTACATTACCCTACATATCCTCATATACATGATATCACCCTCATATAATCTACAGAGACTAATACTACACAATACACTACATATACAAGATATCATCCCGTATACTTCTCTTACATTACCCTACATATCCTCATATACATGATATCACCCCCATATAATCTACAGAGACTAATACTACACAATACACTGCATATACATGATAACTGTTACGCCGAGCGCTCCGGGTCCCCGCTCCTCCCCGGAGCGCTCGCTTCTCTCTCTCCGCTGCAGCGCTCCGGTCACGTCCTCTGACCCGGGGCGCTGCGATCCCGCTGCCAGCCGGGATGCGATTCGCGATGCGGGTAGCGCCCGCTCGCGATGCGCACCCCGGCTCCCCTACCTGACTCACTCCCCGTCTGTTCTGTCCCGGCGCGCGCGGCCCCGCTCCCTAGGGCGCGCGCGCGCCGGGTCTCTGCGATTTAAAGGGCCACTGCGCCGCTGATTGGCGCAGTGGTTCCAATTAGGGTAATCACATGTGCACTTCCCTATATTACCTCACTTCCCTTGCACTCCCTTGCCGGATCTTGTTGCCTTAGTGCCAGTGAAAGCGTTCCTTGTGTGTTCCTAGCCTGTGTTCCAGACCTTCTGCCGTTGCCCCTGACTACGATCCTTGCTGCCTGCCCCGACCTTCTGCTACGTCCGACCTTGCTTCTGCCTACTCCCTTGTACCGCGCCCATCTTCAGCAGCCAGAGAGGTGAGCCGTTGCTAGTGGATACGACCTGGTCACTACCGCCGCAGCAAGACCATCCCGCTTTGCGGCGGGCTCTGGTGAAAACCAGTAGTGGCTTAGAACCGGTCCACTAGCACGGTCCACGCCAATCCCTCTCTGGCACAGAGGATCCACTACCTGCCAGCCGGCATCGTGACAGTAGATCCGGCCATGGATCCCGCTGAAGTTCCTCTGCCAGTTGTCGCTGACCTCACCACGGTGGTCGCCCAGCAGTCACAACAGATAGCGCAACAAGGCCACCAGCTGTCTCAACTGACCGTTATGCTACAACAGTTACTACCACAGCTTCAGCAGTCATCTCCTCCGCCAGCTCCTGCACCTCCTCCGCAGCGAGTGGCCGCTCCTGGGATACGCTTATCCTTGCCGGATAAATTTGATGGGGACTCTAAGTTTTGCCGTGGCTTTCTTTCCCAATGTTCCCTGCACTTGGAGATGATGTCGGACCAGTTTCCCACTGAAAGGTCTAAGGTGGCTTTCGTAGTCAGTCTTCTGTCCGGAAAAGCCCTGTCATGGGCCACACCGCTCTGGGACCGCAATGACCCCGTCACTGCCTCTGTACACTCCTTCTTCTCGGAAATCCGAAGTGTCTTTGAGGAACCTGCCCGAGCCTCTTCTGCTGAGACTGCCCTGTTGAACCTGGTCCAGGGTAATTCTTCCGTTGGCGAGTATGCCGTACAATTCCGTACACTTGCTTCAGAATTGTCCTGGAATAATGAGGCCCTCTGCGCGACCTTCAAAAAAGGCCTATCCAGCAACATTAAAGATGTTCTGGCCGCACGAGAAATTCCTGCTAATCTACATGAACTTATTCACCTAGCCACTCGCATTGACATGCGTTTTTCTGAAAGGCGTCAGGAACTCCGCCAAGATATGGACTCTGTTCGCACGAGGCGTTTCGTCTCCTCGGCTCCTCTCTCCTCTGGTCCCCTGCAATCTGTTCCTGTGCCTCCCGCCGTGGAGGCTATGCAGGTCGACCGGTCTCGCCTGACACCTCAAGAGAGGACACGACGCCGTATGGAGAACCTCTGCCTGTACTGTGCTAGTACCGAACACTTCCTGAGGGATTGTCCTATCCGTCCTCCCCGCCTGGAAAGACGTACGCTGACTCCGCACAGGGGTGAGACAGTCCTTGATGTCTACTCTGCTTCTCCACGTCTTACTGTGCCTGTGCGGATGTCTGCCTCTGCCTTCTCCTTCTCTACAGTGGCCTTCTTGGACTCTGGATCTGCAGGAAATTTTATTTTGGCCTCTCTCGTCAACAGGTTCAACATCCCGGTGACCAGTCTCGCCAGACCCCTCTACATCAATTGTGTAAATAATGAAAGATTGGACTGTACCATACGTTTCTGCACGGAGCCCCTTCTTATGAGCATCGGATCTCATCATGAGAGGATTGAACTTTTGGTGCTCCCCAATTGCACCTCGGAGATTCTCCTTGGACTTCCCTGGCTTCAACTTCATTCCCCAACCCTGGATTGGTCCACTGGGGAGATCAAGAGTTGGGGGTCCTCTTGTTCCAAGAACTGTCTAAAACCGGTTCCCAGTAACCCTTGCCGTAACTCTGTGGTTCCTCCAGTAACCGGTCTCCCTAAGGCCTATATGGACTTCGCGGATGTTTTCTGCAAAAAACAAGCTGAGACTCTACCTCCTCACAGGCCTTATGATTGCCCTATCGACCTCCTCCCGGGTACTACCCCACCCCGGGGCAGAATTTATCCTCTCTCTGCCCCAGAGACTCTTGCCATGTCCGAATACGTCCAGGAGAATCTAAAAAAGGGCTTTATCCGTAAATCCTCCTCCCCTGCCGGAGCCGGATTTTTCTTTGTGTCCAAAAAAGATGGCTCCCTACGTCCTTGCATTGACTACCGCGGTCTTAATAAAATCACCGTTAAGAACCGCTACCCCTTACCCCTCATCTCTGAACTCTTTGATCGCCTCCAAGGTGCCCACATCTTTACTAAATTGGACTTAAGAGGCGCCTATAACCTCATCCGCATCAGAGAGGGGGACGAGTGGAAAACGGCATTTAACACCAGAGATGGACACTTTGAGTATCTGGTCATGCCCTTTGGCCTGTGCAACGCCCCTGCCGTCTTCCAAGACTTTGTCAATGAAATTTTTCGTGATCTGTTATACTCCTGTGTTGTTGTATATCTGGACGATATCCTAATTTTTTCTGCCAATCTAGAAGAACACCGCCAGCATGTCCGTATGGTTCTTCAGAGACTTCGTGACAACCAACTCTATGCCAAAATCGAGAAATGTCTGTTTGAATGCCAATCTCTTCCTTTTCTAGGATATTTGGTCTCTGGCCGGGGACTACAGATGGATCCAGACAAACTCTCTGCCGTCTTAGATTGGCCACGCCCCTCCGGACTCCGTGCTATCCAACGCTTTTTGGGGTTCGCCAATTATTACAGGCAATTTATTCCACATTTTTCTACCATTGTGGCTCCTATCGTGGCTTTAACCAAAAAAAATGCTGATCCCAAGTCCTGGCCTCCTCAAGCAGAAGACGCCTTTAAACGACTCAAGTCTGCCTTTTCTTCGGCTCCCGTCCTCTCCAGACCTGACCCTTCCAAACCCTTCCTATTGGAGGTTGATGCCTCCTCAGTGGGAGCTGGAGCTGTTCTCCTACAAAAAAATTCTTCCGGGCATGCTGTCACTTGTGGTTTTTTCTCTAGGACCTTCTCTCCAGCGGAGAGGAACTACTCCATCGGGGATCGAGAGCTTCTAGCCATTAAATTAGCACTTGAGGAATGGAGGCATCTGCTGGAGGGATCAAGTTCTCCTGTTATTATCTACACCGACCACAAGAACCTCTCCTACCTCCAGTCTGCCCAACGGCTGAATCCTCGCCAGGCCAGGTGGTCTCTGTTCTTTGCCCGATTTAATTTTGAGATTCACTTTCGTCCTGCCGATAAGAACATTAGGGCCGATGCTCTCTCTCGTTCCTCGGATGCCTCAGAAGTTGAACTCTCTCCGCAACACATCATTTCACCTGACTGCCTGATCTCCACTTCTCCTGCCTCCATCAGGCAGACCCCTCCAGGAAAGACCTTTGTTTCTCCTCGCCAACGCCTCGGAATCCTCAAATGGGGTCACTCCTCCCATCTCGCAGGTCATCCGGGTATCAAGAAATCTGTGCAACTCATCTCCCGCTTCTATTGGTGGCCGACTCTGGAGACGGATGTTGTGGACTTTGTGCGAGCCTGCACTATCTGTGCCCGGGATAAGACTCCTCGCCAGAAGCCCGCTGGTTTTCTTCATCCTCTGCCTGTCCCCGAACAGCCTTGGTCTCTGATTGGTATGGATTTTATTACTGATTTACCCCCTTCCCGTGGCAACACTGTTATTTGGGTGGTCGTTGATCGATTCTCCAAAATGGCACATTTCATCTCTCTTCCTGGTCTTCCTTCTGCGCCTCAGTTGGCTAAACAATTTTTTGTACACATTTTTCGTCTTCACGGGTTGCCTACGCAGATTGTCTCGGATAGAGGCGTCCAATTCGTGTCTAAATTCTGGAGGGCTCTCTGTAAACAACTCAAGATTAAATTAAATTTTTCTTCTGCATATCATCCCCAGTCCAATGGACAAGTAGAAAGAATTAACCAGATCTTGGGTGATTATTTGCGACATTTTGTTTCCTCCCGCCAGGATGACTGGGCAGATCTTCTCCCATGGGCCGAATTCTCGTATAACTTCAGGGTCTCTGAATCTTCCTCCAAATCCCCATTTTTCGTGGTGTACGGCCGTCACCCTCTTCCCCCCCTCCCTACTCCCTTGCCCTCTGGTCTGCCCGCTGTGGATGAAATTTCTCGTGACCTTTCCATCATATGGAGAGAGACCCAAAATTCTCTCTTACAGGCTTCTTCACGCATGAAGAGATTCGCGGATAAGAAAAGAAGAGCTCCTCCCGTTTTTTCCCCTGGAGACAAGGTATGGCTCTCCGCTAAATATGTCCGCTTCCGTGTCCCTAGCTACAAGTTGGGACCACGCTATCTTGGTCCTTTCAAAATTTTGCGTCAAATTAATCCTGTCTCTTATAAACTTCTTCTTCCTCCTTCTCTTCGTATCCCTAATGCCTTTCACGTCTCTCTTCTCAAACCACTCATCCTCAACCGTTTTTCTCCCAAATCTGTTCCTCCCACTCCTGTTTCCGGCTCCTCGGACATCTTCTCGGTCAAGGAAATCTTAGCTGCCAAAAAGGTCAGAGGAAAAAATTTTTTTTTAGTGGACTGGGAGGGTTGTGGTCCTGAAGAGAGATCCTGGGAACCTGAGGACAACATCCTAGACAAAAGTCTGCTCCTCAGGTTCTCAGGCTCTAAGAAGAGGGGGAGACCCAAGGGGGGGGGTACTGTTACGCCGAGCGCTCCGGGTCCCCGCTCCTCCCCGGAGCGCTCGCTTCTCTCTCTCCGCTGCAGCGCTCCGGTCACGTCCTCTGACCCGGGGCGCTGCGATCCCGCTGCCAGCCGGGATGCGATTCGCGATGCGGGTAGCGCCCGCTCGCGATGCGCACCCCGGCTCCCCTACCTGACTCACTCCCCGTCTGTTCTGTCCCGGCGCGCGCGGCCCCGCTCCCTAGGGCGCGCGCGCGCCGGGTCTCTGCGATTTAAAGGGCCACTGCGCCGCTGATTGGCGCAGTGGTTCCAATTAGGGTAATCACCTGTGCACTTCCCTATATTACCTCACTTCCCTTGCACTCCCTTGCCGGATCTTGTTGCCTTAGTGCCAGTGAAAGCGTTCCTTGTGTGTTCCTAGCCTGTGTTCCAGACCTTCTGCCGTTGCCCCTGACTACGATCCTTGCTGCCTGCCCCGACCTTCTGCTACGTCCGACCTTGCTTCTGCCTACTCCCTTGTACCGCGCCTATCTCAGCAGCCAGAGAGGTGAGCCGTTGCTAGTGGATACGACCTGGTCACTACCGCCGCAGCAAGACCATCCCGCTTTGCGGCGGGCTCTGGTGAAAACCAGTAGTGGCTTAGAACCGGTCCACTAGCACGGTCCACGCCAATCCCTCTCTGGCACAGAGGATCCACTACCTGCCAGCCGGCATCGTGACAATATCATCCCGTATACTTCTCTTACATTACCCTACATATCCTCATATACATGATATCACCCTCATATAATCTACAGAGACTAATACTACACAATACACTGCATATACATGATATCATCCCGTATACTTCTCTTACATTACCCTACATATCCTCATATACATGATATCACCCCCATATAATGTACAGAGACTAATACTACACAATACACTGCATATACATGATATCATCCTGTATACTTCTCTTACATTACCCTACATATCCTCATATACATGATATACCCCCATATAATCTACAGAGACTAATACTACACAATACACTGCATATACATGATATCATCCCGTATACTTCTCTTACATTACCCTACATACCCTCATATACATGATATCCCCCCCCATATAATCTACAGAGACTAATACTACACAATACACTGCATATACATGATATCATCCCGTATACTTCTCTTACATTACCCTACATATCCTCATATACATGATATCCCCCTCATATAATCTACAGAGACTAATACTACACAATACACTACATATACATGATATCATCCCGTATACTTCTCTTACATTACCCTACATATCCTCATATACATGATATCCCCCCCATATAATCTACAGAGACTAATACTACACAATACACTGCATATACAAGATATCATCCCGTATACTTCTCTTACATTACCCTACATATCCTCATATACATGATATCCCCCTCATATAATCTACAGAGACTAATACTACACAATACACTGCATATACATGATATCATCCCGTATACTTCTCTTACATTACCCTACATATCCTCATATACATGATATCCCCCCCCCCATATAATGTACAGAGACTAATACTACACAATACACTGCATATACATGATATCATCCCGTATACTTCTCTTACATTACCCTACATATCCTCATACACATGATATCCCCCCCATATAATCTACAGAGACTAATACTACACAATACACTACATATACATGATATCATCCCGTATACTTCTCTTACATTACCCTACATACCCTCATACACATGATATCCCCCCTCATATAATCTACAGAGACTAATACTACACAATACACTACATATACATGATATCATCCCGTATACTTCTCTTACATTACCCTACGTATCCTCATATACATGATATCCCCCCCATATAATCTACAGAGACTAATACTACACAATACAATACATATACATGATATCATCCCGTATACTTCTCTTACATTACCCTACGTATCCTCATATACATGATATCCCCCCCATATAATCTACAGAGACTAATACTACACAATACAATACATATACATGATATCATCCCGTATACTTCTCTTACATTACCCTACATACCCTCATATACATGATATCCCCCCCCATATAATCTACAGAGACTAATACTACACAATACACTGCATATACATGATATCATCCCGTATACTTCTCTTACATTACCCTACATACCCTCATATACATGATATCCCCCCTCATATAATCTACAGAGACTAATACTACACAATACACTACATATACATGATATCATCCCGTATACTTCTCTTACATTACCCTACATATCCTCATATACATGATATCACCCTCATATAATCTACAGAGACTAATACTACACAATACACTACATATACATGATATCATCCCGTATACTTCACTTACATTACCCTACATATCCTAATATACATGATATCACCCCCCATATAATCTACAGAGACTAATACTACACAATACACTACATATACATGATATCATCCCGTATACTTCTCTTACATTACCCTACATATCCTCATATACATGATATCACCCCCATATAATCTACAGAGACTAATACTACACAATACACTACATATACATGATATCATCCCGTATACTTCTCTTACATTACCCTACATATCCTCACATACATGATATCACCCCCATATAATCTACAGAGACTAATACTACACAATACACTACATATACATGATATTATCCCGTATACTTCTCTTACATTACCCTACATATCCTCATATACATGATATCCCCCCCATATAATCTACAGAGACTAATACTACACAATACACTACATATACAAGATATCATTCCGTATACTTCTCTTACATTACCCTACATATCCTCACATACATGATATCACCCCCATATAATCTACAGAGACTAATACTACACAATACACTACATATACATGATATCATCCCGTATACTTCTCTTACATTACCCTACATATCCTCATATACATGATATCCCCCCCATATAATCTACAGAGACTAATACCACACAATACACTACATATACATGATATCATCCCGTATACTTCTCTTACATTACCCTACATATCCTCATATACATGATATCACCCTCATATAATCTACAGAGACTAATACTACACAATACACTGCATATACATGATATCATCCCGTATACTTCTCTTACATTATCCTACATATCCTCATATACATGATATCACCCCCATATAATGTACAGAGACTAATACCACACAATACACTGCATATACATGATATCATCCCGTATACTTCTCTTACATTACCCTACATATCCTCATATACATATCACCCCCATATAATCTACAGAGACTAATACCACACAATACACTGCATATACATAATATCATCCCGTATACTTCTCTTACATTACCCTACATATCCTCATATACATGATATCACCCTCATATAATCTACAGAGACTAATACTACACAATACACTACATATACATGATATCATTGTTACGCCGAGCGCTCCGGGTCCCCGCTCCTCCCCGGAACGCTCGCTTCTCTCTCGCTACCGCAGCGCTCCGGGCAGCTCCACTGACCCGATGCGCTGCGATACCGTCTCCAGCCGGGATGCGATTCGCTATGCGGGTGGCGCCCGCTCGCGATGCGCATCCCGGCTCCCGTACCTGACTCGCTCTCCGTCTGTCCTGTCCCGGCGCGCGTGGCCCCGCTCCCTAGGGCGCGCGCGCGCCGGGTCTCTGCGATTTAAAGGGCCACTGCGCCGCTGATTGGCGCAGTGGTTCCAATTAGTGTGTTCACCTGTGCACTCCCTATTTATACCTCACTTCCCCTGCACTCCCTCGCCGGATCTTGTTGCCATTGTGCCAGTGAAAGCGTTTCCTAGTGTGTTCCTAGCCTGTGTTCCAGACCTCCTGCCGTTGCCCCTGACTACGATCCTTGCTGCCTGCCCCGACCTTCTGCTACGTCCGACCTTGCTTCTGTCTACTCCCTTGTACCGCGCCTATCTTCAGCAGTCAGAGAGGTTGAGCCGTTGCTAGTGGATACGACCTGGTCACTACCGCCGCAGCAAGACCATCCCGCTTTGCGGCGGGCTCTGGTGAACACCAGTAGTGACTTAGAACCGATCCACTAGCACGGTCCACGCCAATCCCTCTCTGTCACAGAGGATCCACCTCCTGCCAGCCGGCATCGTGACAGTAGATCCGGCCATGGATCCCGCTGAAGTTCCTCTGCCAGTTGTCGCTGACCTCACCACGGTGGTCGCCCAGCAGTCGCAACAGATAGCGCAACAAGGTCACCAGCTGTCTCAACTGACCGTGATGCTACAGCAGCTACTACCACAGCTTCAGCAATCATCTCCTCCGCCAGCTCCTGCACCTCCTCCGCAGCGAGTGGCCGCTTCAGGCCTACGACTATCCTTGCCGGATAAATTTGATGGGGACTCTAAATTTTGCCGTGGCTTCCTTTCTCAATGTTCCCTGCACTTGGAGATGATGTCGGACCAGTTTCCCACTGAAAGGTCTAAGGTGGCTTTCGTAGTCAGCCTTCTGTCTGGAAAAGCTCTGTCATGGGCCACACCGCTCTGGGACCGCAATGACCCCGTCACTGCCTCTGTACACTCCTTCTTCTCGGAAATTCGAAGTGTCTTTGAGGAACCTGCCCGAGCCTCTTCTGCTGAGACTGCCCTGTTGAACCTGGTCCAGGGTAATTCTTCCGTTGGCGAGTACGCCATACAATTCCGTACTCTTGCTTCAGAACTATCCTGGAATAATGAGGCCCTCTGCGCGACCTTTAAAAAAGGCCTATCCAGCAACATTAAAGATGTTCTGGCCGCACGAGAAATCCCTGCTAACCTACATGAACTCATTCATCTAGCCACTCGCATTGACATGCGTTTTTCCGAAAGGCGTCAGGAGCTCCGCCAGGATATGGACTTTGTTCGCACAAGGCGTTTTTTCTCCCCGGCTCCTCTCTCCTCTGGTCCCCTGCAATCCGTTCCTGTGCCTCCCGCCGTGGAGGCTATGCAGGTTGACCGGTCTCGCCTGACACCTCAAGAGAGGACACGACGCCGCATGGAGAATCTCTGCCTGTACTGTGCCGGTACCGAACACTTCCTGAAGGATTGTCCTATCCGTCCTCCCCGCCTGGAAAGACGTACGCTGACCCCGCACAAAGGTGAGACAGCCCTTGATGTCAACTCTGCTTCTCCGCGTCTTACTGTGCCTGTGCGGGTATCCGCCTCTACCTTCTCCTTCTCTACTATGGCCTTCTTGGATTCCGGATCTGCAGGAAATTTTATTTTGGCCTCTCTCACCAACAGGTTCAACATCCCGCTGACCAGTCTCGCCAGACCTCTCTACATCAATTGTGTTAACAATGAAAGATTGGACTGTACCATACGTTTCCGCACGGAGCCCCTCCTAATGTGCATCGGATCTCACCATGAAAAAATTGAGTTTTTGGTCCTCCCCAATTGCACTTCCGAAATTCTCCTTGGACTACCCTGGCTTCAACACCACTCCCCTACCCTGGATTGGTCCACTGGGGAGATCAAGAGTTGGGGCCCCTCTTGTTCCAAGGACTGTCTTAAACCGGTTCCCAGTACTCCCTGCCGTGACCCTGTGGTGCCTCCTGTAACCGGTCTCCCTAAGGCCTATATGGACTTTGCGGATGTTTTTTGCAAAAAACAAGCTGAGACTTTACCTCCTCACAGGCCTTATGACTGTCCCATTGACCTTCTCCCGGGTACTACTCCACCCCGGGGCAGAATTTATCCTCTCTCTGTCCCAGAGACTCTTGCTATGTCTGAGTATATCCAGGAAAATTTAAAGAAGGGCTTTATCCGCAAATCTTCCTCTCCTGCCGGAGCCGGATTTTTCTTTGTGTCCAAAAAAGATGGCTCTCTACGTCCTTGCATTGACTACCGCGGTCTTAATAAAATCACTGTAAAAAACCGCTACCCCCTACCTCTCATCTCTGAACTCTTTGATCGCCTCCAAGGTGCCCACATCTTTACCAAACTGGACTTAAGAGGTGCCTATAATCTCATTCGCATCAGAGAGGGGGATGAATGGAAAACGGCATTTAACACCAGAGATGGACACTTTGAGTATCTGGTCATGCCCTTTGGCCTGTGCAACGCCCCTGCCGTCTTCCAAGACTTTGTTAATGAAATCTTTCGTGATCTCTTATATTCCTGTGTTGTTGTATATCTGGACGATATCCTGATTTTTTCTGCCAACCTAGAAGAACGCCGCCAGCATGTCCGCATGGTTCTTCAGAGACTTCGTGACAATCAACTCTATGCCAAAATGGAGAAATGTCTGTTTGAATGTCAATCTCTTCCTTTCCTAGGATACTTGGTCTCTGGCCAGGGACTACAAATGGATCCAGACAAACTCTCTGCCGTCTTAGATTGGCCACGCCCCTCCGGACTTCGTGCTATCCAACGTTTTTTGGGGTTCGCCAATTATTACAGACAATTCATTCCACATTTTTCCACCATTGTGGCTCCTATCGTGGCTTTAACCAAAAAGAATGCCAATCCTAAGTCATGGCCTCCTCAAGCGGAAGACGCCTTTAAACAGCTCAAGTCTGCCTTTTCTTCGGCTCCCGTGCTCTCCAGACCTGACCCATCTAAACCCTTCCTATTGGAGGTTGATGCCTCCTCTGTAGGAGCTGGAGCGGTCCTTCTACAGAAAAATTCTTCCGGGCATGCTGTTACTTGTGGTTTTTTTTCTAGGACCTTCTCTCCAGCTGAGAGGAACTACTCCATCGGGGACCGAGAGCTTCTAGCCATTAAATTAGCACTTGAGGAATGGAGGCATCTGTTGGAGGGATCAAGATTTCCAGTTATTATTTACACCGATCACAAGAACCTCTCCTATCTCCAGTCTGCCCAACGGCTGAATCCTCGCCAGGCCAGGTGGTCTCTGTTCTTTGCCCGATTTAATTTTGAAATTCACTTTCGGCCTGCCGATAAGAACATTAGGGCCGATGCTCTCTCTCATTCCTCGGATGCCTCGGAAGTAGAGCTCTCTCCGCAACACATCATCCCCCCTGACTGCCTGATCTCCACTTCTCCAGCCTCCATCAGGCAAACTCCTCCAGGGAAGACCTTCGTTTCTCCACGCCAACGCCTCGGAATCCTCAAATGGGGTCACTCCTGCGGGTATCAAGAAATCCGTGCAACTCATGTCTCGTTTCTATTGGTGGCCGACTCTGGAGACGGATGTTGTGGATTTTGTACGAGCCTGCACTGTTTGTGCCCGGGATAAGACTCCTCGCCAGAAGCCCGCTGGTCTTCTTCATCCTCTGCCTGTCCCCGAACAGCCTTGGTCTCTGATTGGTATGGACTTTATTACGGACTTACCCCCATCCCGTGGCAACACTGTTGTTTGGGTGGTCGTTGATCGATTCTCCAAGATGGCACATTTCATCCCTCTTCCTGGTCTTCCTTCAGCGCCTCAGTTGGCAAAACAATTTTTTGTACACATTTTTCGTCTTCACGGGTTGCCCACGCAGATCGTCTCGGATAGAGGCATCCAATTCGTGTCAAAATTCTGGAGGGCTCTCTGTAAACAACTCAAGATTAAATTAAACTTTTCCTCTGCATATCATCCTCAATCCAATGGGCAAGTAGAAAGAATTAACCAGGTCCTGGGTGATTATTTACGCCATTTTGTTTCCTCCCGCCAGGATGACTGGGCAGATCTTCTACCATGGGCCGAATTTTCGTATAACTTCAGAGTCTCTGAATCCTCCTCCAAATCCCCATTTTTTGTGGTGTACGGCCGTCACCCTCTTCCCCCCCTCCCTACTCCCTTGCCCTCTGGTTTGCCCGCTGTGGATGAAATATCTCGTGATCTTTCCACCATATGGAAAGAGACCCAAAATTCTCTTTTACAGGCCTCATCACGCATGAAGAAGTTTGCTGATAGGAAAAGAAGAGCTCCCCCCATTTTTTCTCCTGGAGACAAGGTTGGCTCTCCGCTAAATATGTCCGCTTCCGTGTCCCTAGCTACAAATTGGGACCACGCTATCTTGGTCCTTTCAAAATCTTGTGCCAGATTAATCCTGTCTCTTACAAACTTCTTCTTCCTCCTTCTCTTCGAATTCCTAATGCCTTTCACGTTTCTCTTCTTAAACCACTTATCATCAACCGTTTCTCTCCTAAGTTTGTTTCTCCCACTCCTGTTTCCGGCTCCTCGGACATCTTCTCCGTTAAAGAGATACTGGCCTCCAAGAAGGTCAGAGGGAAAACCTTTTTCCTGGTCGATTGGGAGGGTTGTGGTCCTGAAGAGAGATCCTGGGAACCTGAGGACAATATCCTAGACAAAAGTCCTGCTCCTCAGGTTCTCAGGCTCTAAGAAGAGGGGGAGACCCAAGGGGGGGGGGGTACTGTTACGCCGAGCGCTCCGGGTCCCCGCTCCTCCCCGGAGCGCTCGCTTCACTCTCGCTGCCGCAGCGCTCCGGGCAGCTCCACTGACCCGGTGCGCTGCGATACCGTCTCCAGCCGGGATGCGATTCGCGATGCGAGTGGCGCCCGCTCGCGATGCGCATCCCGGCTCCCGTACCTGACTCGCTCTCCGTCTGTCCTGTCCCGGCGCGCGCGGCCCCGCTCCCTAGGGCGCGCGCGCGCCGGGTCTCTGCGATTTAAAGGGCCACTGCGCCGCTGATTGGCGCAGTGGTTCCAATTAGTGTGTTCACCTGTGCACTCCCTATTTATACCTCACTTCCCCTTCACTCCCTCGCCGGATCTTGTTGCCATTGTGCCAGTGAAAGCGTTTCCTAGTGTGTCCCTAGCCTGTGTTCCAGACCTCCTGCCGTTGCCCCTGACTACGATCCTTGCTGCCTGCCCCGACCTTCTGCTACGTCCGACCTTGCTTCTGTCTACTCCCTTGTACCGCGCCTATCTTCAGCAGCCAGAGAGGTTGAGCCGTTGCTAGTGGATACGACCTGGTCACTACCGCCGCAGCAAGACCATCCCGCTTTGCGGCGGGCTCTGGTGAAAACCAGTAGTGACTTAGAACCGGTCCACTAGCACGGTCCACGCCAATCCCTCTCTGGCACAGAGGATCCACCTCCTGCCAGCCGGCATCGTGACAATCATCCCGTATACTTCTCTTACATTACCCTACATATCCTCATATACATGATATCCCCCCCCATATAATCTACAGAGACTAATACTACACAATACACTACATATACATGATATCATCCCGTATACTTCACTTACATTACCCTACATATCCTCATATACATGATATCACCCTCATATAATCTACAGAGACTAATACCACACAATACACTGCATACACATATCACCGTGTACTTCTAATATATTACGCTATAAACCACTCAAATATTACCATATATACCCCTAAATATTTCACTATATATACCCTTCATACACTGGTATTATTGACATTACACTATATATCCTCACATATTACCCTTTATACCCCTTATAATAATATCACACTGTATACCCCTCAAATATTACCCTATATACATCATATCACCCAGAATACCTATCATATATTACCCTTGTGAGATATCCCAGGGGAATTAGCTCAGGGATCCTCATAACCACGTACAGGACATGTTTTTCATGCAGGAGTAACCACGCCACAACAGCCACCATGTACAGTGGGGATCAAATGTTTGGGCACCCCAGGTAAAAATTTGTATTAAGTGTTACGCCAAGCGCTCCGGGTCCCTGCTCCTCCCCAGAGCGCTCGCAGCGTTCTTCTGTCTGCAGCGCCCCGGTCAGACCCATTGACCGGGAGCGCTGCACTGTTACTGCCGGCGGGGATGCGATCCGCGTAGCGGGACGCGCTCGCCCGCGGGTCGCATCCCAATCCTCTCACCTGTCCCGTTCCCCGGCTGTCATGTCCCGGCGGCTCTCTGAAATTTAAAGGGCCAGTGCACCACTAATTGGTGCCTTGCCCAATCAGTTGTATCACTCCCATTTCTTATAAAAAACCACTTCCCCTTCCTGTCCTTGCCGGATCTTGTTGCCCTAGTGCCCTGAGAAAGCGTTTTGTGTATCCCAAGCCTGTGTATCCAGACCCTTGCCGTTGCCCCTGACTACGAACCATTGCTGCCTGCCCTGACCTTCTGCTACGTCCGACCTTGCTCTTGCCTTGTCCCTGTGTACCGCGCCTGTCTCAGCTGTCAGTGGGGTTGAGTCGCTATCGGGTGGAACGACCTGGGGGTACGACCTGGTGGGCTCTGGTGAAAACCAGTAACCCTTTAGATTCCGTTCCCCTAGTACGGCCCACGCCATCACCTCACTGACACAGAGGATCCACCTCTAGTGTCCTCTCTGCATACCAGTCCAGATCCTGACAGTAGATCCGGCCATGGATCCCGCTGAGGTCCCGCTGCAATCACAGCAGATCGCGCAACAAGGACAGCAGCTGACTCAACTGACCGTTATGCTGCAACAGCTTCTGCCGCAACTACAGCAACCATCTCCTCCGCCAGCTCTTGCATCTCCTCCGCAGTGAGTGGCTGCTCCCAGTTTCCACCTGTCTCTTCCAGACAAGTTTGATGGGGACTCTAAACAGTGCCGTGGATTCCTGTCCCAGTGTTCCCTACACCTGGAGATGATGTCGGACCAATTCCCTACTGAACGGTCTAAGGTGGCTTTCGTGGTCAGTCTCCTGTCTAGAACGGCCTTGTCATGGGCCACACCGCTCTGGGACCGCAATGATCCCGCCACCGCTACTATCCAGTCCTTCTTCTCTGAAGTACGTAGTGTTTTTGAGGAGCCAGCCCGGGCCTCCTCAGCCGAGACTGCTTTGCTGAACCTTGTCCAAGGGAGTTCTTCTGTGGGTGAATACGCCATCCAGTTCCGCACCCTCGCCTCAGAGCTATCCTGGAATAATGAGGCCCTCAAGAAAGGCTTATCCAGTAACATCAAAGATGTCCTGGCCGCACGAGAAATTCCTGCAAATCTGTCTGAACTAATCCATTTGGCCACCCGCATCGACATGCGTTTCTCGGAAAGACGCCAGGAACTTCGTCAGGAAAAGGATCTTGTTCGCACCAGGCGGTTTTTTTCCCAGGCTCCTCTCTTCCAACGTCCTTTGCAATCTGTTCCTGTGCCTTCCGCCGAGGAGGCTATGCAAGTGGAACGGTCTCGCCTGAACCTACAAGAGAGGACTCGCCGCCGAAACGAGAATTTGTGCCTGTACTGTGCTAGTACCGAACATTTCCTAAAAGACTGTCCTATCCGCCCTCCGCGTCAGGAGAAACGCACGCACCTAGTTCGCAAGGGTGAAATGACACTTGGTGTGAATTCAGCCTCTCCACGTCTGACTGTACCTGTGCGGATTTCTCCTTCCGCCAACTCCTCCTTCTCAGCAGTGGCCTTCTTGGACTCAGGTTCTGCAGGAAACTTTATCTTGGCCTCTTTCGTTAATAGGTTCAGTATTCCTGTAACTCGTCTCGTCAAGCCGCTCTTTATCTCTTCAGTAAACGGAGAGAAATTGGACTGCACTGTGCGCTACCGCACTGAACCCCTGCCCATGAGCATTGGACTTCACCATGAAAAAATAGAATTTTTCATTCTGCCTAACTGCACCTCTGAAGTTCTTCTCGGCTTGCCGTGGCTCCAGCGTCATGCTCCTATCCTCGACTGGACCACCGGGGAGATCAAAAGTTGGGGTCCTTCTTGTCACAAGCGATGTCTCACATCTGCTCCCAATAGTCAAACCCCTGAGGTTTGTTCTTTACCAGGTCTTCCCAAGGCTTACCGGGACTATTCAGATGGATTCTGCAAAAAGCAAGCAGAGGTCTTACCTCCATGTAGACCTTATGATTGTCCCATTGACCTTCTTCCTTGTACCACTCCGCCCCGTGGCAGGATTTACCCTCTGTCAGCCCCAAAGACTCAAGCCATGACAGAGTATATCCAGGAAAACCTGAAGAGAGGTTTTATTCGGAAATCCTCATCCCCTGCTGGAGCGGGGTTCTTCTTTGTTTCTAAAAAGGATGGATCCTTACGCCCATGTATTGACTACCGCGGTTTAAACAAGATTACCATCAAAAACGGCTATCCCCTGCCTTTTATCTCCGAACTCTTTGACCGTCTACGCGGAGCAAGTATCTTCACCAAACTGGACTTAAGGGGCGCCTATAATCTTATTCGCATCTGTAAAGGTGATGAGTGGAAAACCGCTTTCAATACCAGAGATGGACATTTTGAATATCTAGTTATGCCCTTTGGGCTCTGCAACGCCCCTGCAGTTTTCCAGGACTTTGTTAATGAGATCTTTCGGGACTTATTGTATACCTGTGTTGTGGTCTACTTGGATGACATCTTGATTTTTTCCTTTAACCTACAGGAACACCGTCGTCATGTCCGTCAAGTGCTCCAAAGACTCTGTGAAAACCACCTGTGTGCTAAATTTGAAAAATGTCTCTTTGAATGCAACAGTCTTCCTTTCCTAGGTTACCTAGTCTCTGGCCAAGGGCTTGAAATGGATCCAGATAAACTGTCGGCGGTTTTGGATTGGCCACGCCCTTCTAGACTCCGTGCTATCCAACGCTTCCAGGGATTCGCCACCTATTATCGACAGTTTATTCCCCACTTCTCCACCATTGTGGCCCCTATTGTGGCTCTGACTAGGAAGAATGCTAATCCAAAGTTGTGGCCTCCACAAGCGGATGAGGCCTTCAAACGTCTCAAAGCTGCCTTCGCCTCTGCACCAGTTCTGTCCAGACCTGATCCGTTGAAACCATTCTTCCTGGAAGTTGACACTTCCTCAGTCGGAGCCGGAGCCATACTTCTGCAAAAAAAACGCTACCGGACGTAACATTACTTGTAGGTTTTTCTCAAAGACTTTCTCTCCGGCAGAAAAAAACTACTCTATTGGAGATCGTGAACTCCTGGCCATCAAGTTAGCACTCGAGGAGTGGAGACATCTTTTGGAGGGTTCCAAACACCCCATTGTCATTTACACTGACCACAAGAATCTCTCTTACCTCCAGTCCGCTCAGCGTCTGAATCCTCGCCAGGCTAGATGGTCGTTGTTTTTTTGCCCGCTTCAACTTCGAGATACACTTCCATCCCGCTGACAAGAATGTCAGAGCTGACGCCCTTTCTTGTTCCTCTGATGCCTCCAAGTCTGAAGCCCCTCTGCAGCATATTATACCACCTGAGTGCCTGGTCTCCTCTGCTCCAGCCTCACTGGGACGAACTCCCCCTGGAAAGACTTTTGCTCCTCCATGCCTTTGCCTCAGGATCCTCAAATGGGGACATTCCTCTCACCTGGCTGGTCATGCTGGCATTAAAAAGTCCATTCAGCTAATCTCCCGTCTGTATTGGTGGCCTACACTGGAGGGTGACGTTACTGATTTTGTTCAGGCTTGTACTGTTTGTGCCCGGGATAAAACTCCTCGCCAGAAGCCTGCTGGACTCCTCCATTCTTTGCCCGTCCCTGAGCAACCATGGTCCCAAATTGCCATGGATTTCATTACTGATCTTCCCGTATCCCATGGCAACACCGTCATCTGGGTGGTCGTTGATCGTTTTTCCAAAATGGCTCACTTCATTCCGCTTCCAGGCCTTCCTTCTGCGCCACAGTTGGCGAAGCAATTTTTTCTGCAGATTTTTCGTCTTCACGAGCTTCCCACGCATATTGTCTCGGATAGAGGCGTTCAATTTGTGTCAAAATTTTGGAGAGCTCTCTGTAATCAATTAAAGATCAAATTAAATTTCTCGTCCTCCTATCACCCCCAATCCAATGGACAAGTGGAAAGAGTAAACCAGATTCTTGGTGACTACTTGCGACATTTTGTCTCCTCCCGCCAAGATGATTGGGTCAACCTTCTGCCCTGGGCTGAATTCTCATACAATTTCAAAAATTCTGAATCCTCCGCCAAATCCCCATTCTTTGTGGTGTACGGCTGCCACCCTCTGCCCCCCCCTCCCCATTCCCACTTCTTTTGGAGTTCCAGCCGTGGATGAAGTAACCCGGGACTTCTCCGCTATCTGGAAGGAGACTGTAAAGTCGCTCCTACTGGCCTCGTCTCGAATGAAGAGACATGCAGACAAAAAGAGAACTCCTCCTGTCTTTCTCCCTGGGGACAAAGTGTGGCTCTCTGCCAAATACATACGCTTTCGTGTCCCTAGCTACAAGTTGGGTCCTCGCTACCTCGGTCCTTTTAAAATCAAGAATCAAATTAATTCTGTCTCTTACAAACTTCATCTTCCTTCTTCTCTTCGCATTCCTAACTTTTTCCATGTGTCTCTTCTCAAACCTCTTGTGCTTAACCGCTTTTCTCCCAAGGTTACTGTTCCCGCTTCTGTTTCTGGCTCCTCTGATGTCTTCGCTGTCAAAGAGATCCTTGCCTCCAAGATCGTCCGAGGTAAAAGATTTTTTTTAATTGATTGGGAGAATTGTGGCCCTGAAGAGAGGTCCTGGGAACCTGAGGCCAACATTTTTGACAAGGAGCTTGTCCGCAGATTCCTGGGCTCCAAAAAGAGGGGGAGACCTAAGGGGGGGGGGGGTACTGTTACGCCGAGCGCTCCGGGTCCCTGCTCCTCCCCGGAGCGCTCGTGGCGTTCTTCTGTCTGCAGCGCCCCGGTCAGACCCGCTGACCGGGAGTGCTGCACTGTTACTGCCGGCGGGGATGCGATCCGCATAGCGGGACCCGCCCGCCAATCCTCTCACCTGTCCCATTCCCCGTCTGTCATGTCCCGGCGCGCACGGTCCCGCTCTCTAGGGTGCGCGCACGCCGGCTCTCTGAAATTTAAAGGGCCAGTGCACCACTAATTGGTGCCTGGCCCAATCAGTTGTATCACTCCCATTCCTTATAAAAAACCACTTCCCCTTCCTGTCCTTGCCGCATCTTGTTGCCTTGTGCCCTGAGAAAGCGTTTTGTGTATCACAAGCCTGTGTATCCAGACCCTTGCCGTTGGCCCTGACTATGAACCATTGCTGCCTCCCCTGACCTTCTGCTACGTCCGACCTTGCTCTTGCCTTGTCCCTTGTACCGCGCCTGTCTCAGCTATCAGTGGGGTTGAGTCGCTATCGGGTGGAACGACCTGGGGGTTACCTGCCGCTGCAAGTCCATCCCGCTTTGCGGCGGGCTCTGGTGAAAACTAGCAACCCCTTTGATTCCGTTCCCCTGGTACGGCCCACGCCATCACCTCATTGATACAGAGGATCCACCTCATAGGCGTGCGCACGGGGTGTGCCGGGTGTGCCCAGGCACACCCTAATCCAGTGGCGTTGCGACCCGGGTGCGGCCCGCACCGGGTGACACCAAGACGCTCCGCAGCACCCCCCATCTGTGCCTGACCGTCCTTCACCAGCCCACTGCCTCCTGCTCCTGTTTGTGCCCCGCCCCGCTCCGCTCTGGCTCACCTTCGGTTGGTCCGGTCATGTGACGGCGCGTTACTGCCGTCACATGACCATCAGGACGTCACGCTGTATTCAAGGACGCCGGCCCCAGAGCGTGACGTGGCGGTACGCGGTTCGCAGGATTACCACGCTGAGTGAGTGAATGTTATTTCATCCTGCCTACTGGGTCTGGGGGGAGGGGGTTAATCTGGGGCACCGTACTATCTTCCTACAGGGGGGGGGGATAGGGTTAATCTGGGGGGTACTGCATTCCTACAGGGGGGAGAGGGGGTTAAACTGGGGGTACTACCATCCTACTGGGGGGGAGGAGGTCATCAGGGGGGTACTACCTTCTAACAGGGTGGGGGGATAGGGTTAATCTGGGGGGTACTGCATTCCTACAGGGGGGGGGAGAGGGGGTTAAACTGGGGGGTACTACCATCCTACTGGGGGGGAGGGGGTCATCAGGGGGGTACTACCTTCTAACAGGGTGCGGGGATAGGGTTAATCTGGGGGGTACTGTATTCCTACAGGGGGGGGGGGGAAGGGGGTTAAACTGGGGGGTACTACCATCCTACTGGGGGGGAGGGGGTCATCAGGGGGGTACTACCTTCTAACAGGGTGGGGAGATAGGGTTAATCTGGGGGGTACTGCATTCCTACAGGGGGGGAGGGGGTTAATTTGGGGCCCCGAGTAGGCAGGTAGTACCCCCAGATTAACCCCCTCCCCCCCAGTAGGATGGTAGTACCCCCAGATTACCCCCCCCCCCCCCCCCAATTAAGAAGGTAGTACCCTCTGCCAGTAGGAAGGTAGCACCCCCAGATGCTGGTGGCCTCCATGTCTATTTTGCTTTTGTAGGGAACTGTACTGCACCTAATGTGGCGAATTATACCGCACCTAATGTGGGGGAACATACTGCACCTATTGTGGGAACTATACTGCACCTAATGTGGGGAACTATACTGCACCTAATGTGGGGAACTATACTGCACCTAATGTGGGGAACTATACTGCACCTAATGTGGAGAACTATACTGCACCTAATGTGGGGGAACTATACTGCACCTAATGTGGGGAACTATACTGCCAACCTAATGTGGGGGAACTATACTGCACCTAATGTGGGAACTATACTGCACCTAATGTGGGAACTATACTGCACCTAATGTGGGGAACTATACTGCACCTAATGTGGGGAACTATACTGCCAACCTAATGTGGGGGAACTATACTGCACCTAATGTGGGGGAACTATACTGCACCTAATGTGGGGAACTATACTGCACCTAATGTGGGGGAACTCTACTGCACCTAATGTGGGGGAACTATACTGCACCTAATGTGGGGGAACTATACTGCCAGCCTAATGTGGGGGAACTGTACTGCACCTAATGTGGGGGAACTGTACTGCACCTAATGTGGGGGAACTGTACTGCACCTAATGTGGGGGAACTGTACTGCACCTAATGTGGGGGAACTGTACTGCACCTAATGTGGGGGAACTGTACTGCACCTAATGTGGGGGGAACTATACTGCACCTAATGTGGGGGGAACTATACTGCACCTAATGTGGGGGGAACTATACTGCACCTAATGTGGGGGGAACTATACTGCCAACCTAATGTGGGGAACTATACTGCCAACCTAATGTGGGGAACTATACTGCCAACCTAATGTGGGGAACTATACTGCCAACCTAATGTGGGGAAACTGTACTGCACCTAATGTGGGGGAACTATACTGCACCTAATGTGGGGGAACTATACTGCACCTAATGTGGGGGAACTATACTGCACCTAATGTGGGGAACTATACTGCCAACCTAATGTGGGGGAACTATACTGCACCTAATGTGGGGGAACTATACTGCACCTAATGTAGGGGAACTGTACTGCACATAATGTGGTGAACTATACTACACCTAATGTGGGGGAACTGTACTGCACTTAATGTAGGGGAACTGTACTGGTGCAGTACAGTTCCCCCACATTAGGTACAGTACAGTTCCCCCACATTAAGTGCAGTACAGTTCCCCCACATTAGGTGCAGTACAGTTCCCCCACATTAGGTGCAGTACAGTTCTCCCACATTAGGTGCAGTACAGTTCCCCCACATTAGGTGCAGTACAGTTCCCCCTCATTAGGTACAGTACAGTTCCCCCACATTAGGTGCAGTACAGTTCCCCCTCATTAGGTGCAGTACAGTTCCCCTTCATTAGGTGCAGTACAGTTCCCCCACATTAGGTGCAGTACAGTTCCCCCACATTAGGTGGCACCGAGTAGGCAGGTAGTACCCCCAGATTAACCCCCTCCCCCCCAGTAGGATGGTAGTACCCCCAGATTACCCCCCAGTAAGAAGGTAGTACCCTCAAATTAACCCCCTCTTCCTGCCAGTAGGAAGGTAGCACCCCCAGATGCTGGTGGCCTCCATGTCTATTTTGCTTTTGTAGGGAACTGTACTGCACCTAATGTGGCGAATTATACCGCACCTAATGTGGGGGAACATACTGCACCTAATGTGGGAACTATACTGCACCTAATGTGGGGAACTATACTGCACCTAATGTGGGGAACTATACTGCACCTAATGTGGGGAACTATACTGCCAACCTAATGTGGGGGAACTATACTGCACCTAATGTGGGGGAACTATACTGCACCTAATGTGGGGAACTATACTGCCCCTAATGTGGGGGAACTACACTGCACCTAATGTGGGGGAACTATACTGCACCTAATGTGGGGGAACTATACTGCCAGCCTAATGTGGGGGAACTGTACTGCACCTAATGTGGGGGAACTGTACTGCACCTAATGTGGGGGAACTGTACTGCACCTAATGTGGTGGAACTGTACTGCACCTAATGTGGGGGAACTGTACTGCACCTAATGTGGGGGAACTGTACTGCACCTAATGTGGGGGGAACTATACTGCACCTAATGTGGGGGGAACTATACTGCACCTAATGTTGGGGGAACTATACTGCCAACCTAATGTGGGGAACTATACTGCACCTAATGTGGGGGAACTATACTGCCAACCTTATGTGGGGAAACTGTACTGCACCTAATGTGGGGGAACTATACTGCACCTAATGTGGGGGAACTATACTGCACCTAATGTGGGGAACTATACTGCCAACCTAATGTGGGGGAACTATACTGCACTTAATGTGGGGGAACTATACTGCACCTAATGTGGGGAACTATACTGCACCTAATGTGGGGGAACTACACTGCACCTAATGTGGGGGAACTATACTGCACCTAATGTGGGGGAACTATACTGCCAGCCTAATGTGGGGGAACTGTACTGCACCTAATGTGGGGGAACTGTACTGCACTTAATGTGGGGGAACTATACTGCACCTAATGTGGGGAACTATACTGCACCTAATGTGGGGGAACTACACTGCACCTAATGTGGGGGAACTATACTGCACCTAATGTGGGGGAACTATACTGCCAGCCTAATGTGGGGGAACTGTACTGCACCTAATGTGGGGGAACTGTACTGCACCTAATGTGGGGGAACTGTACTGCACCTAATGTGGTGGAACTGTACTGCACCTAATGTGGGGGAACTGTACTGCACCTAATGTAGGGGAACTGTACTGCACCTAATGTGGGGGAACTATACTGCACCTAATGTGGGGGGAACTATACTGCACCTAATGTGGGGGGAACTATACTGCCAACCTAATGTGGGGAACTATACTGCCAACCTAATGTGGGGAACTATACTGCCAACCTAATGTGGGGAAACTGTACTGCACCTAATGTGGGGGAACTATACTGCACCTAATGTGGGGGAACTATACTGCACCTAATGTGGGGAACTATACTGCCAACCTAATGTGGGGGAACTATACTGCACCTAATGTGGGGGAACTATACTGCACCTAATGTGAGGGAACTATACTGCACCTAATGTAGGGGAACTGTACTGCACATAATGTGGTGAACTATACTGCACCTAATGTGGGGGAACTATACTGCACTTAATGTAGGGGAACTGTACTGGTGCAGTACAGTTCCCCCACATTAGGTACAGTACAGTTCCCCCACATTAGGTGCAGTACATTTCCCCCACATTAGGTGCAGTACAGTTCCCCCACATTAGGTGCAGTACAGTTCCCCCACATTAGGTGCAGTACAGTTCCCCCTCATTAGGTGCAGTACAGTTCTCCCACATTAGGTGCAGTACAGTTCCCCCACATTAGGTGCAGTACAGTTCCCCCACATTAGGTGCAGTACAGTTCCCCCACATTAGGTGGCACCGAGTAGGCAGGTAGTACCCCCAGATTAACCCCCTCCCCCCCAGTAGGATGGTAGTACCCCCAGATTACCCCCCAGTAAGAAGGTAGTACCCTCAAATTAACCCCCTCTTCCTGCCAGTAGGAAGGTAGCACCCCCAGATGCTGGTGGCCTCCATGTCTATTTTGCTTTTGTAGGGAACTGTACTGCACCTAATGTGGCGAATTATACCGCACCTAATGTGGGGGAACATACTGCACCTAATGTGGGAACTATACTGCACCTAATGTGGGGAACTATACTGCACCTAATGTGGGGAACTATACTGCACCTAATGTGGGGAACTATACTGCCAACCTAATGTGGGGGAACTATACTGCACCTAATGTGGGGGAACTATACTGCACCTAATGTGGGGAACTATACTGCACCTAATGTGGGGGAACTACACTGCACCTAATGTGGGGGAACTATACTGCCAGCCTAATGTGGGGGAACTATACTGCACCTAATGTGGGGGAACTGTACTGCACCTAATGTGGGGGAACTGTACTGCACCTAATGTGGTGGAACTGTACTGCACCTAATGTGGGGGAACTGTACTGCACCTAATGTGGGGGAACTGTACTGCACCTAATGTGGGGGGAACTATACTGCACCTAATGTGGGGGGAACTATACTGCACCTAATGTTGGGGGAACTATACTGCCAACCTAATGTGGGGAACTATACTGCACCTAATGTGGGGGAACTATACTGCCAACCTAATGTGGGGAAACTGTACTGCACCTAATGTGGGGGAACTATACTGCACCTAATGTGGGGGAACTATACTGCACCTAATGTGGGGAACTATACTGCCAACCTAATGTGGGGGAACTATACTGCACCTAATGTGGGGAACTGTACTGCACCTAATGTGGCGAATTATACCGCACCTAATGTGGGGGAACATACTGCACCTAATGTGGGAACTATACTGCACCTAATGTGGGGAACTATACTGCACCTAATGTGGGGAACTATACTGCCAACCTAATGTGGGGGAACTATACTGCACTTAATGTGGGGGAACTATACTGCACCTAATGTGGGGAACTATACTGCCAACCTAATGTGGGGGAACTATACTGCACTTAATGTGGGGGAACTATACTGCACCTAATGTGGGGGGAACTATACTGCACCTAATGTGGGGGGAACTATACTGCACCTAATGTTGGGGGAACTATACTGCCAACCTAATGTGGGGAACTATACTGCACCTAATGTGGGGGAACTATACTGCCAACCTTATGTGGGGAAACTGTACTGCACCTAATGTGGGGGAACTATACTGCACCTAATGTGGGGGAACTATACTGCACCTAATGTGGGGAACTATACTGCCAACCTAATGTGGGGGAACTATACTGCACTTAATGTGGGGGAACTATACTGCACCTAATGTGGGGAACTATACTGCACCTAATGTGGGGGAACTACACTGCACCTAATGTGGGGGAACTATACTGCACCTAATGTGGGGGAACTATACTGCCAGCCTAATGTGGGGGAACTGTACTGCACCTAATGTGGGGGAACTGTACTGCACTTAATGTGGGGGAACTATACTGCACCTAATGTGGGGAACTATACTGCACCTAATGTGGGGGAACTACACTGCACCTAATGTGGGGGAACTATACTGCACCTAATGTGGGGGAACTATACTGCCAGCCTAATGTGGGGGAACTGTACTGCACCTAATGTGGGGGAACTGTACTGCACCTAATGTGGGGGAACTGTACTGCACCTAATGTGGTGGAACTGTACTGCACCTAATGTGGGGGAACTGTACTGCACCTAATGTAGGGGAACTGTACTGCACCTAATGTGGGGGAACTATACTGCACCTAATGTGGGGGGAACTATACTGCACCTAATGTGGGGGGAACTATACTGCCAACCTAATGTGGGGAACTATACTGCCAACCTAATGTGGGGAACTATACTGCCAACCTAATGTGGGGAAACTGTACTGCACCTAATGTGGGGGAACTATACTGCACCTAATGTGGGGGAACTATACTGCACCTAATGTGGGGAACTATACTGCCAACCTAATGTGGGGGAACTATACTGCACCTAATGTGGGGGAACTATACTGCACCTAATGTGAGGGAACTATACTGCACCTAATGTAGGGGAACTGTACTGCACATAATGTGGTGAACTATACTGCACCTAATGTGGGGGAACTATACTGCACTTAATGTAGGGGAACTGTACTGGTGCAGTACAGTTCCCCCACATTAGGTACAGTACAGTTCCCCCACATTAGGTGCAGTACATTTCCCCCACATTAGGTGCAGTACAGTTCCCCCACATTAGGTGCAGTACAGTTCCCCCACATTAGGTGCAGTACAGTTCCCCCTCATTAGGTGCAGTACAGTTCTCCCACATTAGGTGCAGTACAGTTCCCCCACATTAGGTGCAGTACAGTTCCCCCACATTAGGTGCAGTACAGTTCCCCCACATTAGGTGGCACCGAGTAGGCAGGTAGTACCCCCAGATTAACCCCCTCCCCCCCAGTAGGATGGTAGTACCCCCAGATTACCCCCCAGTAAGAAGGTAGTACCCTCAAATTAACCCCCTCTTCCTGCCAGTAGGAAGGTAGCACCCCCAGATGCTGGTGGCCTCCATGTCTATTTTGCTTTTGTAGGGAACTGTACTGCACCTAATGTGGCGAATTATACCGCACCTAATGTGGGGGAACATACTGCACCTAATGTGGGAACTATACTGCACCTAATGTGGGGAACTATACTGCACCTAATGTGGGGAACTATACTGCACCTAATGTGGGGAACTATACTGCCAACCTAATGTGGGGGAACTATACTGCACCTAATGTGGGGGAACTATACTGCACCTAATGTGGGGAACTATACTGCACCTAATGTGGGGGAACTACACTGCACCTAATGTGGGGGAACTATACTGCCAGCCTAATGTGGGGGAACTATACTGCACCTAATGTGGGGGAACTGTACTGCACCTAATGTGGGGGAACTGTACTGCACCTAATGTGGTGGAACTGTACTGCACCTAATGTGGGGGAACTGTACTGCACCTAATGTGGGGGAACTGTACTGCACCTAATGTGGGGGGAACTATACTGCACCTAATGTGGGGGGAACTATACTGCACCTAATGTTGGGGGAACTATACTGCCAACCTAATGTGGGGAACTATACTGCACCTAATGTGGGGGAACTATACTGCCAACCTAATGTGGGGAAACTGTACTGCACCTAATGTGGGGGAACTATACTGCACCTAATGTGGGGAACTATACTGCCAACCTAATGTGGGGGAACTATACTGCACCTAATGTGGGGAACTGTACTGCACCTAATGTGGCGAATTATACCGCACCTAATGTGGGGGAACATACTGCACCTAATGTGGGAACTATACTGCACCTAATGTGGGGAACTATACTGCACCTAATGTGGGGAACTATACTGCCAACCTAATGTGGGGGAACTATACTGCACTTAATGTGGGGGAACTATACTGCACCTAATGTGGGGAACTATACTGCACCTAATGTGGGGGAACTACACTGCACCTAATGTGGGGGAACTATACTGCACCTAATGTGGGGGAACTATACTGCCAGCCTAATGTGGGGGAACTGTACTGCACCTAATGTGGGGGAACTGTACTGCACCTAATGTGGTGGAACTGTACTGCACCTAATGTGGGGGAACTGTACTGCACCTAATGTAGGGGAACTGTACTGCACCTAATGTGGGGGAACTATACTGCACCTAATGTGGGGGGAACTATACTGCACCTAATGTGGGGGGAACTATACTGCCAACCTAATGTGGGGAACTATACTGCCAACCTAATGTGGGGAACTATACTGCCAACCTAATGTGGGGAAACTGTACTGCACCTAATGTGGGGGAACTATACTGCACCTAATGTGGGGGAACTATACTGCACCTAATGTGGGGAACTATACTGCCAACCTAATGTGGGGGAACTATACTGCACCTAATGTGGGGGAACTATACTGCACCTAATGTGAGGGAACTATACTGCACCTAATGTAGGGGAACTGTACTGCACATAATGTGGTGAACTATACTGCACCTAATGTGGGGGAACTATACTGCACTTAATGTAGGGGAACTGTACTGGTGCAGTACAGTTCCCCCACATTAGGTACAGTACAGTTCCCCCACATTAGGTGCAGTACATTTCCCCCACATTAGGTGCAGTACAGTTCCCCCACATTAGGTGCAGTACAGTTCCCCCACATTAGGTGCAGTACAGTTCCCCCACATTAGGTGCAGTACAGTTCCCCCTTATTAGGTGCAGTACAGTTCCCCTTCATTAGGTGCAGTACAGTTCCCCCACATTAGGTGCAGTACAGTTCCCCCACATTAGGTGGCACCGAGTAGGCAGGTAGTACCCCCAGATTAACCCCCTCCCCCCCCAGTAGGATGGTAGTACCCTCAAATTAACCCCCTCTTCCTGCCAGTAGGAAGGTAGCACCCCCAGATGCTGGTGGCCTCCATGTCTATTTTGCTTTTGTAGGGAACTGTATTGCACCTAATGTGGCGAATTATACCGCACCTAATGTGGGGGAACATACTGCACCTAATGTGGGAACTATACTGCACCTAATGTGGGGAACTATACTGCACCTAATGTGGGGAACTATACTGCACCTAATGTGGGGGAACTATACTGCACCTAATGTGGGGAACTATACTGCACCTAATGTGGGGAACTATACTGCACCTAATGTGGGGAACTATACTGCCAACCTAATGTGGGGGAACTATACTGCACCTAATGTGGGGGAACTATACTGCACCTAATGTGGGGAACTATACTGCACCTAATGTGGGGGAACTACACTGCACCTAATGTGGGGGAACTATACTGCACCTAATGTGGGGGAACTATACTGCCAGCCTAATGTGGGGGAACTGTACTGCACCTAATGTGGGGGAACTGTACTGCACCTAATGTGGGGGAACTGTACTGCACCTAATGTGGTGGAACTGTACTGCACCTAATGTGGGGGAACTGTACTGCACCTAATGTAGGGGAACTGTACTGCACCTAATGTGGGGGAACTATACTGCACCTAATGTGGGGGGAACTATACTGCACCTAATGTGGGGGGAACTATACTGCACCTAATGTGGGGGAACTATACTGCCAGCCTAATGTGGGGGAACTGTACTGCACCTAATGTGGGGGAACTATACTGCACCTAATGTGGGGAACTATACTGCACCTAATGTGGGGGAACTATACTGCACCTAATGTGGGGGAACTATACTGCCAGCCTAATGTGGGGGAACTGTACTGCACCTAATGTGGGGGAACTGTACTGCACCTAATGTGGGGGAACTGTACTGCACCTAATGTGGGGGGAACTATACTGCACGTAATGTGGGGGGAACTATACTGCACCTAATGTGGGGAACTATGCCGCCAACCTAATGTGGGGAAACTGTACTGCACCTAATGTGGGGGAACTATACTGCACCTAATGTGGGGGAACTATACTGCAACTAATGTGGGGGAACTATACTGCACCTAATGTGAGGGAACTATACTGCCAACCTAATGTGGGGGAACTATACTGCACCTAATGTGGGGGAACTATACTGCACCTAATGTGGGGGAACTATACTGCACCTAATGTGAGGGAACTGTACTGCACCTAATGTAGGGGAACTGTACTGCACATAATGTGGTGAACTAT
Organism: Hyla sarda; assembly: GCF_029499605.1. Classification (NCBI taxonomy): domain Eukaryota; kingdom Metazoa; phylum Chordata; class Amphibia; order Anura; family Hylidae; genus Hyla; species Hyla sarda. The sequence goes on along the minus strand of NW_026610197.1, from coordinate 280,806 downwards.
ACTACACCTAATGTGGGGGAACTGTACTGCCCTTAATGTAGGGGAACTGTACTGGTGCAGTACAGTTCCCCCACATTAGGTACAGTACAGTTCCCCCACATTAGGTGCAGTACAGTTCCCCCACATTAGGTGCAGTACAGTTCCCCCACATTAGGTGCAGTACAGTTCCCCCACATTAGGTGCAGTACAGTTCCCCCACATTAGGTGCAGTACAGTTCCCCCTCATTAGGTGCAGTACAGTTCTCCCACATTAGGTGCAGTACAGTTCCCCCACATTAGGTGCAGTACAGTTCCCCCACATTAGGTGCAGTACAGTTCCCCCACATTAGGTGCAGTACAGTTCCCCCACATTAGGTGCAGTACAGTTCCCCCTCATTAGGTGCAGTACAGTTCTCCCACATTAGGTGCAGTACAGTTCCCCCACATTAGGTGCAGTACAGTTCCCCCTCATTAGGTGCAGTACAGTTCCCCTTCATTAGGTGCAGTACAGTTCCCCCACATTAGGTGCAGTACAGTTCCCCCACATTAGGTGCAGTACAGTTCCCCCTCATTAGGTGCAGTACAGTTCCCCTTCATTAGGTGCAGTACAGTTCTCCCACATTAGGTGCAGTACAGTTCCCCCACATTAGGTGGCACCTAATGTGGGGGAACTGAACTGCACCTAATGTGGGGAAACTGTACTGCCAACCTAATGTGGGGGAACTGTATTGCAAACCTAATGTGTGGGAACTGTATTCCCAACCTAATGTGCGGGGACTTATACTGCACCTAATGTGGTGGGACTTATACTGCACCTAATGTGGGGGAACTATACTGCACCTAATGTGGGGGAACTATACTGCACCTAATGTGGCGGGACTTATACTGCACCTAATGTGGGGGAACTATACTAACTGTGTGCGTATATATATACATATATATATATATATATATATATATATATATATATATATGCACGCGCGCAGCGTGAGTTTGTGCTTTAGGGTACACACCCTAATGCACTAGGCTGCGCACGCCTATGATCCACCTCCAGTGTCCTCTCTGTATACCCATCCGGATCCTGACAGGAAGGATGGAAAAATCTCCAAAAGACATCAAGTTACAGATTAGACATTCTTATAATATGTCAACAAAAGTTACATTTTATTTCCATCATTTACACTTTAAAAATAACAGAAAACAAAAAAATGGCGTTAGGGCACCCTGCAAAAGTTAGGGCACCCTGCAGAATTTCGAGCATGCACTGCCCCCTCTGCAAAGCTGAGACCTGCCAGTGTCATGGATTGTTCTCAATCATCATCTGGGAAGACCACGTGATGTCAATCTCAAAGGTTTTAAATGCCCAGACTCATGTGACCTTGCCCCAACAATCAGCACCATGGGTTCTTCTAAGCAGTTGTCTAGAAATCTGAAACTGAAAATAGTTGACGCTCACAAAGCTGGAGAAGGCTATAAGAAGATAGCAAAACATTTTCAGATGTCAATATCCTCTGTTCAGAATGTAATTAAGAAATGGCAGTCATCAGGAACATTGGAAGGTAAAGCAAGATCTGGAAGACCAAGAAAAATATCAGACAGCACAGCTCACAGGATTGTGAGAAAAACAATTCAAAACCCACGTTTGACTGCACAATCCCTCCAGAAAGATCTGGCAGACACTGGAGTTGTGGTACACTATTCCACTATAAAGAGATACTTGTACAAATATGGTCTTCATGGAAGAGTCATCAGAAGAAAACCTCTTCTACGTCCTCACCACAAAAATCAGCGTTTGAACTTTGCAAATGAACATATAGACAAGCCTGATGCATTTTGGAAACAAGTTCTGTGGACCGATGAGGTTAAAATTTAACTTTTTGGCCGGAATGAGCAAAGGTACGTTTGGAGAAGAAGGGGAACATAATTTAATGAAAAGAACCTCGGTCCAACTGTTAAGCATGGGGGTGGATCAATCATGCTTTGGGGTTGTATTGCAGCCATTGGCACAGGGAACATCTCACGAGTAGAAGGAAAAATGGATTCAATAACATTTCAGCAAATTTTGGATGCTAACTTGATGCCATCTGTGAAAAAGCTGAAGTTAAAGAGAGGATGGCTTCTACAAATGGTTAATGATCCTAAACACACCTCGAAATCCACGGGGGATTACATCAAGAGCCGTAAACTGAAGGTTTTGCCATGGCCTTCACAATCTCCTGACCTCAACATAATTGAAAATCTATGGATAGACCTTAAAAGAGCAGCGCGTGACAGACAGCCCAGAAATCTCAAAGAACTGGAAGACTTTTGTAAGGAAAAATGGGCAAAGATACCTCAAACAAGAATTGAAAGACTCTTGGCTGCTACAAAAAGCGTTTACAAGCTGTGATACTTGCCAAAGGGGGCAGTACAAGATATTAACTCTGCAGGGGGCACAAACTTTTGCAGACGCCATTTTTTGTTTTCTGTTATTTTGAAAGTGTAAATGATGGAAATAAAATGTAACTTTTGGTGACATATTATAAGAATGTCTAATCTGTAATTTTTCCATCTTTCCTTGGCTTCTTTATGCACATTAATACAATTTTTTACCTGGGGTGCCCAAACTTTTGATCCCCACTGTATGCACTGATAATACACGATATACTCCTTATACACTGATATTACCCTATATACCCCTCATCAAAATCACAGTGGAAAACCCCACTACAGGCTGATCCAACTTTATGTAATGTCCTTAATACAAGTCCCAATGAGGCTCAGTAGTGTGTGTGGCCTCCACGTGCCCGTATGACCTCCCTACAATGCCTGGGCATGATCCTGATGAGGTGGAGGATGGTCTCCTGAGGGATGTCCTCCCAGACCTGGACTAAAGCATCCGCCAACTCCTGGACAGTCTGTGGTGGATGGAGCGAGACGTCCCAGATGTGCTTAATCGGATTCAGGGGAACGGGCGGCCAGTCCATAGCATCAATGCCTTCCTCTTGTAGGAACTGCTGACACACTCCAGCCACATGAGGTCTAGCATTGTCTTGTATTAGGAGGAACCCAGGGCCAACCGCACCAGTATATGGTCTCACAAGGGGTCTGAGGATCTCATCTCGGTACCTAATGGCAGTCAGACTACCTCTGGCAAGCACATGGAGAGCTGTGCGGCCCTCCCAAAGAAATGTCACCCCACACCACTACGGACCCACCGCCAAACCAGTCATGCTGGAGAATGTTGCAGGCAGCAGAACGTTCTCTACGACGTCTACAGACTGTCATATGTGCTCAGTGTGAACCTTCTTTCATCTGTGAAGAGCACAGGGCGCCAGTGGTGAATTTGCCAATCTTGGTGTTCTCTGGCAAATGCCAAACGTCCTGCACGGTGTTGGGCTGTAAGCACAACCCCCACCTGTGGACGTCGGGCCCTCATACCGCCCTCATAGAGTCTGTTTGAGTGGACACATGCACATTTGTGGCCTGTTGGAGGTCATTTTGCAGGGTTCTGGCAGTGCTCCTCCTGCTCCCCCTGGCACAAAGGCGGAGGTAGCGGTCCTGCTGCTGGGTTGTTGCCCTCCTACGGCCTCCTCCACGTCTCCTGATGTACTGGCCTGTCTCCTGGTAGCGCCTCCATGCTCTGGACACTACGCTGACAGACACAGCAAACCTTCTTGCCACAGCTCGCATTGATGCGCCATCCTGGATGAGCTGCACTACCTGAGCCACTTGTGTGGGTTGTAGACTCCATCTCATTCTACCACTAGAGTGAAAGCACCGCCAGCATTCAAAATTGACCAAAACATCAGCCAGGAAGCATAGGAACCGAGAAGTGGTCAGTGGTCACCACCTGTAGAACCACTCCTTTATTGGGGGGGTGTCTTGTAATTGCCTATAATTTCCACGTGTTGTCTGTTCCATTGATTGTCAATCAGTGTTCTTCCTGAGTGGACAGTGGGATCTCACACAAGTGTCAGTGACTTGGAGTCACATTGTGTTGTTTATGTTCCCTTTATGTTTTAAGCAGTGTAGATTCCTCCACACATAATGGGGGACATTCATAAAAACCTGTGCAAAGGAAAGGTGGAGCAGTTGCCCCAGCAACCAATCCGATCGCTGCTTTCATTTTTCAGAAGCCTTTAAAAAAAAACAAAAAAAAAACACAAAAAAAAACATCTGATTGGTTGCCAGGGGCAACTCAGCAACTTTTCTTCTAGACAGGTTTTGATATATCTCACCTTCTTAAAGGGGTACACCGGCGCTTAGACATCTTATCCCCTATCCAAAGTATAGGGGATAAGATGCCTGATTGCGGGGGTCCTGACGCCGCACCCCGTTTAAAATCAGTCCCTGGAGCGTGTTCGCTCTAGGTCTGATTACTGTCGATCACGGGGCTGGAGCGTTGTGATATCAAGGCTCCGCCCTGTGACGTCACGCTCCACCCCCTCAATGCAAGCCTATGGGAGGGGGCGTGTCACGCCCCCTCCCATAGTCTTGCATTGAGGGGGTGGAGCGTGACGTCACACGGGGCGAAACCTTGACGCCACAACGCTCCGGCTCCGTTTCTGGTCCAGGTGAAAAACCGTATTAAACATATATATATATATATATATGATAGACTGGCATTATTAAAAAGGAGAGAAATGTGGTGGATTCATAAATTGGATCCTCTTAGGCTGGGTTCACACCACGTTTTTCAAATACGGTTACCGTACACGGTTTTCCGCTAAAAAACGTATGTCAAAAACCGTATGCAACCTTATACAACCGCATGTCTCCAAATTAAAACGTATACGGTTTTTCCCCGTACGGTTCTATCCGTTTGCATCAGTTTTTGCGTGCGGTTTTGCTATTTTGTTGGAATCAGTTTTCCAGCAATTTAATAAAGTTACTATTGTTCTATTGAAATTCCAATCTGCGCATGTGTCAACTCCAAAAACGGATTCGAAAAACCGTATACAACCGTATTCTGAAATTCTGTGTACGGTTCTCATAGACAACAATGTTAAAAGAACCGCATACGCTTCGCATACGGTTTTCCAACCGGAGGCAAAAAACGTGGTCGACAGCGTTTTTTGCCTACGGTTGAAAAATCGGCAAAACCGTATCCGAGGCAAAACGGATGCAACCGTACACAACATTTGGAATACGGTTTACAATGCATTCTCTATGCATACGGTTTCGGATACGGTCGTATACGTTTTTTTGCGGAAAACCGTATACGGTTACCATATTTGAAAAACGTGGTGTGAACCCAGCCTAAGACCAAAAGGTTTAAATGTAGATTTTAACATTATTTAGAATATGGCATAGAGTGCATAACCTGGGAGACCACACAGGGTTCTGACTCTGAATCCAAAAGCGGTCACACACCGTATTTGATAAGATACTATGTATAACGTGGATATTAATTTTTACAATTTTTAGTTTGTCTATTTTTATAGATCTACGTCAAGATGAAACATCAAGGAGAAGACATTACCTGCTCTGTGTATACCATCTGTATGGCGTTATGTTAGAGATTATTAAACTTTAAGATTTATGTTTAGAATATGTGCCTTTCTTGAATGTAATATATATTGCAGAATTTGGGTTGGTCCAGTGTGCATGCATGTCAGTTCCCCTCTCCAACAGGTTGATGTGTGATCGAGGGAGAGTCCCCCTATAAAGTTGGTGGGTGACTCTGTCTCAACACACATCTATTTATCAGTAGAAAAAAAAAAACAATTAAAATCTCTTTTTTTCTTTTTTTGTTTTATTTTTCTTCTTTCGTCTTTTTTTTATTTTATTTTTTTTTTAAATATATCTTTATTATATTTTGTTTGTTGTTTTTTTTTTTTGTTTTTTTTTTTTTATCATTTTTTTATTTTCATATACCATTGATGGATAACCCAGACCACATTGAGTGAGACTGATGCTGCTATAACAGCAGAGAAGCTCCATCCAAGGTGTAGGTGGGTAGACGGAGACATGTTGGGACCCTACAATCCCAATGTCACTGTCCCCCGGTGACAGACACCCCTTGGGAGATCAGAGATGACTCCGAGGGATGAAAGTCCTACACAAAAGGAGCGTATCTGAGGTGTAAATGTAAGGTGTGCCTGGGGGTAAAATTGTCCCTAAAAAAAGAAAAAAATCAAAACCGAGTGACCAGGGAGTCAGGAGTTTGTCTGGCGCAGAGAGGAACCGTCAGGCAGCCAAGTAAAATCAATGGATTTATTAGATAAAACGCGTTTCGCTGCGCATGCGCAGCTTCATCAGGCATCTGATGCCTGATGAAGCTGCGCATACGCAGCGAAACGCGTTGCATCTAATAAATCCATTGATTTTACTTGGCTGCCTGATGGTTCCTCTCTGCGCCAGACAAACTCCTGACTCCCTGGTCACTCGGTTTTGATTTTACTCTTACCCAGGAGGGCTGCAGTGGACCTTCTTCTACATCTCTTCTGCTCTTTACCTTGTTGTGTGTGGGCGCACAACCAACTTTAAGCAGCTTGGAAATTACCATCCCCTACCCCCACCTACAAGATCTACTGATCCCGCACATGAGGCGCCTTCCTCCCTCTCTCTAGATTTCACCTAAAAAAAGAAGGGATCCTTATAAATAAGGAATGATATTTATTTATAATTTTTTTTTATTTTTGTATATTATTTATTTATATTTTTTTATGCGTGTTTTAGTTTTTGAATATTTATTTATTATATTTTCTTTAATTTAATTTTCAAATTTTTATCTTTATTTTTTATTTCTTATTTTTTCTTTTATTAATTTTTGTATTTTTTAACATATATTTTTTTATATATATTCTTTATTTTTTCAATAATCTTGTTGGTTAGCGGACTGACCTTCATGCACGATCTATATAGATTAGGTCAATAACAAGTATACATCACAAGCTTTTATAGATTAAACTTTATATTCAGGTCTGGCACATATCTTTATAGCGTTCGCTGTGTTTGTTTTCTGCTTTACACCAGGGCTGATCACCACAGGTGGGAACCAGGACAACGGGCGACGCTTTTAGTGCAGTAGTATGCGGAAGCGATCACATGACCCAGGGCCAGTCACGTGACTTGTTGGCGCGACAGCTCTGGACTCTGCACAGGCGCAGTGATGTTTTTACCCACGCCACCGGACGCCATTAAACAAATACAGAGCGGGTAAGAGTCAAACTCCCTACTTTATTACATCATATGTATAATTATATCATACAGCTGTTATGTATTAATATTATGTTAGTGGAGCATTCAATTTCGAGTGCTGCTATGTTTTTAAAACACTTATATACACTAACATGCACTGAAGATTTATGATATATACACAATGGAAGATATATGTATACACTGTTTATACAATGTTAATGTTTTTATGTAATGAGCACTTAATTGAAATTTGTATGATGTTTAATGCACATGGGTATTTAACCCCTTAAGGAAGTAAATGTACGTCCTGGTGAGGTGGTACTTAACGCACCAGGACGTACATTTACGTCCTGTGCATAACCGCGGGCATCGGAGCGATGCCCGTGTCATGCGCGGCTGATCCCGGCTGCTGATCGCAGCCAAGGACCCGCCGGCAATGGCCGACGCCCGCGATCTCGCGGGCGTCCGCCATTAACCCCTCAGGTGCCGGGATCAATACAGATCCCGGCATCTGCGGCAGTTCGCGATTTAAATGAACGATCGGATCGCCCGCAGCGCTGCTGCGGGGATCCGATCATTCATAACGCCGCACGGAGGTCCCCTCTCCTTCCTCCGTGCGGCTCCCGGCGTCTCCTGCTCTGGTCTGTGATCGAGCAGACCAGAGCAGAAGATAACCGATAATACTGATCTGTTCTATGTCCTATACATAGAACAGATCAGTATTAGCAATCATGGTATTGCTATGAATAGTCCCCTATGGGGACTATTCAAGTGTAAAAAAAAAATGTAAAAAAATGTAAAAGTAAAATTAAAAAAAAAGTGAAAAATCCCCTCCCCCAATAAAAAAGTAAAACGTCCGTTTTTTCCTATTTTACCCCCAAAAAGTGTAAAAAAGTTTTTTATAGACATATTTGGTATCGCCGCGTGCGTAAATGTCCGAACTATTAAAATTAAATGTTAATGATCCCGTACAGTGAACGGTGTGAACGAAAAAAAAAAAAAAAGTCCAAAATTCCTACTTTTTTTAATACATTTTATTTAAAAAAAATTATAAAAAATGTATTAAAAGTTTTTTATATGCAAATGTGGTATCAAAAAAAAGTACAGATCATGGCGCAAAAAAAGAGCCCCCATACCGCCGCTTATATGGAAAAATAAAAAAGTTAGAGGTCATCAAATTAAAGGGATTATAAACGTACTAATTTGGTTAAAAAGTTTGTGATTTTTTTGAAGCACAACAATAATAGAAAAGTATGTAATAATGGGTATCATTTTAATCGTATTGACCCTCAGAATAAATAACACACATCATTTTTACCATAAATTGTACGGCGTGAAAACAAAACCTTCCAAAATTAGCAAAATTGCGTTTTTCGTTTTAATTTCCCCACAAAAATAGTGTTTTTGGTTGCGCCATACATTTTATGATATAATGAGTGATGTCATTACAAAGGACAACTGGTCGCGCAAAAAACAAGCCCTCATACTAGTCTGTGGATGAAAATATAAAAGAGTTATGATTTTTAGAAGACGAGGAGGAAAAAATGAAAACGTAAAAATTAAATTGTCTGAGTCCTTAAGGGGTTAAACCCCCTACTGATGTGTGACACTAAGCTTGAAAATGGCACCATAGGAGCAGAAACGTTGCTTGTATTGATGTGACAGGAATAAATCAACACTTTTTTTCACCGTTCTTTGGAGTGCTGCGTTATTGTTGGATCCTATCTAAACTGAGGACTTTTGGTCAAGAAGTTTTTGAACGCTGGCACCCACACATTGAGGCTGAGTAGTGCTGCAATCATTTTTTGGTTTTTATATATATATATATATAATATGCGTACGGTTCCATCCAGTTTTCACCATACGGTTTTTGACTTTCCACAATTTTTTCTCTTGGAGTTTCAATCAAACAAGTGAAACTTTATTCACAATGGATTGAAAAGTTCAAAATGTATACTTTTTTTTTTTTCTTAAAAAACAGATGCAACCGTACATAATTTTTCAACCGTATACGGAAAACATTTTTCACACACGTTTTGATACAGTTTAGTCGGATTTTGAGGAATCTGATAGGTGACCTGTATTGCAGTAACGTGGTGTGACCCCGGCCTTACAGGTCGCTCGGAGTAACTTCTCCATTTCCACAGGTTTTGATAAATCTCCCCCAACATGACTCCACCGGATAAGATCACTTATCAGGCAGCGAGGGGGGAGTTCAGTTCCCATGGACACCGGTCATGTGACCCGGGACAGACCATGTGGTGAATGTCTCGGTTTGTGGCGACAGACACAATGGATGAACACGTGCCGCTCCTCGGGGTGCACCAACATGGCCGCGGAGCCTGCAGGGGGCGCCAGTGACTACTCACAGCCCCGGCCCTCACCTCTATCACTCCGCAGCCGCCCGGAGTCCAGCACGAGGACCGGGAGCGGTAACAACACCCGGCGGTGTGCGGTGTGAGGACTCGCCAACATAGCGGAAGACGCTCCGCACCGGCTATGAAGGCCGCAGAAGAGAGGACCAAGATGGCGGCGCTTCCGGAACAGGAGGCGTTACCATAGCGATCCGGTCCCTCACCCCCGCAGGAGGTGTCGGCGCGGACGTGTGACGTCACCAACGAGCGACTACCCGACCGACGACGACAGAGAGAAAAGAGCGCGGCCCGGGGAGCAGAGGAGGGGATGAGAGGACGCGGGGGCCCCTGGAGAGCAGCAGCGGAAGTGTGAGTGCGGGGAGGAGGGGGCCCCGGTATACCGCCGTGCACTCCTCTATATACCACCGTGCACCCCTCCTTATACCGTGCATTATACTGCACCCCTAAATATACTATACATTGTACTGCACTCCTATATACCCCTCTATATCCTATACAATATACTGCACCCCTCTATATACTATACATTGTACTGCACCCCTATATATCTCTGTATACCCCTCTATATACTATACATTGTACTGCACCCCTATATATCACTGTATACCCCTCTATGTACTATACATTGTACTGCACCCCTATATATCTCTGTATACCCCTCTATGTACTATACATTATACTGCACCCCTATATATCTCTGTATACCCCTCTATATACTATACATTATACTGCACCCCTATATATCACTGTATACCCCTCTATATACTATACATTATACTGCACCCCTATATATCACTGTATACCCCTCTATATACTATACATTATACTGCACCCCTATATATCACTGTATACCCCTCTATATACTATACATTATACTGCACCCCTATATATCTCTGTATACCCCTCTATATACTATACATTATACTGCACCCCTATATATCTCTGTATACCCCTCTATATACTATACATTATACTGCACCCCTATATATCACTGTATACCCCTCTATATACTATACATTATACTGCACCCCTATATATCTCTGTATACCCCTCTATATACTATACAATATACTGCACCCCTATATATCACTGTATACCCCTCTATATACTATACATTATACTGCACCCCTATATATCTCTGTATACCCCTCTATATACTATACAATATACTGCACCCCTATATATCTCTGTATACCCCTCTATATACTATACATTATACTGCACCCCTATATATCTCTGTATACCCCTCTATATACTATACATTATACTGCACCCCTATATATCACTGTATACCCCTCTATACTATACATTGTACTGCACCCCTATATATCTCTGTATACCCCTCTATATACTATACATTATACTGCACCCCTATATATCACTGTATACCCCTCTATATACTATACATTATACTGCACCCCTATATATCTCTGTATACCCCTCTATATACTATACCTTATACTGCACCCCTATATATCTCTGTATACCCCTCTATATACTATACATTATACTGCACCCCTATATATCTCTGTATACCCCTCTATATACTATACATTATACTGCACCCCTATATATCACTGTATACCCCTCTATACTATACATTGTACTGCACCCCTATATATCACTGTATACCCCTCTATACTATACATTGTACTGCACCCCTATATATCTCTGTATACCCCTCTATATACTATACATTATACTGCACCCCTATATATCACTGTATACCCCTCTATATACTATACATTATACTGCACCCCTATATATCACTGTATACCCCTCTATACTATACATTGTACTGCACCCCTATATATCACTGTATACCCCTCTATATACTATACATTATACTGCACCCCTATATCTCTGTATACCCCTCTATATACTATACATTATACTGCACCCCTATATATCACTGTATACCCCTCTATATACTATACATTATACTGCACCCCTGTATATCTCTGTATACCCCTCTATACTATACATTGTACTGCACCCCTATATATCTCTGTATACCCCTCTATATACTATACATTGTACTGCACCCCTATATATCACTGTATACCCCTCTATATACTATACATTATACTGCACCCCTATATATCTCTGTATACCCCTCTATATACTATACATTGTACTGCACCCCTATATATCACTGTATACCCCTCTATATACTATACATTGTACTGCACCCCTATATATCACTGTATACCCCTCTATATACTATACATTATACTGCACCCCTATATATCTCTGTATACCCCTCTATATACTATACATTATACTGCACCCCTATATATCACTGTATACCCCTCTATATACTATACATTATACTGCACCCCTATATATCTCTGTATACCCCTCTATATACTATACATTATACTGCACCCCTATATATCACTGTATACCCCTCTATATACTATACATTATACTGCACCCCTATATATCACTGTATACCCCTCTATATACTATACATTATACTGCACCCCCTATATATCTCTGTATACCCCTCTATATACTATACATTATACTGCACCCCTATATATCACTGTATACCCCTCTATATACTATACATTATACTGCACCCCTATATATCTCTGTATACCCCTCTATATACTATACATTATACTGCACCCCTATATATCACTGTATACCCCTCTATATACTATACATTATACTGCACCCCTATATATCTCTGTATACCCCTCTATATACTATACATTATACTGCACCCCTATATATCACTGTATACCCCTCTATATACTATACATTATACTGCACCCCTATATATCACTGTATACCCCTCTATATACTATACATTATACTGCACCCCTATATATCACTGTATACCCCTCTATTTACTATACATTATACTGCACCCCTATATATCACTGTATACCCCTCTATATACTATACATTATACTGCACCCCTATATATCACTGTATACCCCTCTATATACTATACATTATACTGCACCCCTATATATCACTGTATACCCCTCTATATACTATACATTATACTGCACCCCTATATATCACTGTATACCCCTCTATATACTATACATTATACTGCACCCCTGTATATCTCTGTATACCCCTCTATATACTATACATTATACTGCACCCCTATAGATCACTGTATACCCCCTCTATATACTATACAATATACTGCACCCCTATATATCACTGTATACCCCTCTATATACTATACAATATACTGCACCCCTATATATCACTGTATACCCCTCTATATACTATACATTATACTGCACCCCTATATATCACTGTATACCCCTCTATATACTATACATTATACTGCACCCCTATATCACTGTATACCCCTCTATATACTATACATTATACTGCACCCCTATATATCACTGTATACCCCTCTATATACTATACATTGTACTGCACCCCTATATATCACTGTATACCCCTCTATATACTATACATTATACTGCACCCCTATATATCTCTGTATACCCCTCTATATACTATACATTATACTGCACCCCTATATATCTCTGTATACCCCTCTATATACTATACATTATACTGCACCCCTATATATCTCTGTATACCCCTCTATATACTATACATTATACTGCACCCCTATATATCTCTGTATACCCCTCTATATACTATACATTATACTGCACCCCTATATATCTCTGTATACCCCTCTATATACTATACATTATACTGCACCCCTATATATCACTGTATACCCCTCTATATCCTATACATTATACTGCACCCCTATATATCTCTGTATACCCCTCTATATACTATACATTATACTGCACCCCTATATATCACTGTATACCCCTCTATATACTATACATTATACTGCACCCCTATATATCTCTGTATACCCCTCTATATACTATACAATATACTGCACCCCTATATATCACTGTATACCCCCTCTATATACTATACATTATACTGCACCCCTATATATCTCTGTATACCCCTCTATATACTATACATTATACTGCACCCCTATATATCTCTGTATACCCCTCTATATACTATACATTATACTGCACCCCTATATATCTCTGTATACCCCTCTATATACTATACATTATACTGCACCCCTATATATCTCTGTATACCCCTCTATATACTATACATTATACTGCACCCCTATATATCACTGTATACCCCTCTATATACTATACATTATACTGCACCCCTATATATCTCTGTATACCCCTCTATATACTATACAATATACTGCACCCCTATATATCACTGTATACCCCTCTATATACTATACATTATACTGCACCCCTATATATCTCTGTATACCCCTCTATATACTATACATTATACGGCACCCCTATATATCTCTGTATACCCCTCTATATACTATACATTATACTGCACCCCTATAGATCACTGTATACCCCTCTATATACTATACATTATACTGCACCCCTATATATCACTGTATACCCCTCTATATACTATACATTATACTGCACCCCTATATATCACTGTATACCCCTCTATATACTATACATTATACTGCACCCCTATATATCACTGTATACCCCTCTATATCCTATACAATATACTGCACCCCTCTATATCCTATACATTGTACTGCACCCCTATATATCACTGTATACCCCTCTATATACTATACATTGTACTGCACCCCTATATATCTCTGTATACCCCCTCTATATACTATACATTATACTGCACCCCTATAGATCACTGTATACCCCTCTATATACTATACATTATACTGCACCCCTATAGATCACTGTATACCCCTCTATATACTATACATTATACTGCACCCCTATATATCACTGTATACCCCTCTATATACTATACAATATACTGCACCCCTATATATCTCTGTATACCCCTCTATATACTATACATTATACTGCACCCCTATATATCTCTGTATACCCCTCTATATACTATACATTATACTGCACCCCTATATATCACTGTATACCCCTCTATATACTATACATTATACTGCACCCCTCTATATCCTATACATTGTACTGCACCCCTATATATCACTGTATACCCCTCTATATACTATACAATATACTGCACCCCTATATATCTCTGTATACCCCTCTATATGCTATACAATATACTGCACCCCTGTATATCACTGTATACCCCTCTATATACTATACATTGTACTGCACCCCTGTATATCACTGTATACCCCTCTATATACTATACATTATACTGCACCCCTATATATCACTGTATACCCCTCTATATACTATACATTATACTGCACCCCTATAGATCACTGTATACCCCTCTATATACTATACATTGTACTGCACCCCTATATATCACTGTATACCCCTCTATATACTATACAATATACTGCACCCCTATATATCACTGTATACCCCTCTATATACTATACAATATACTGCACCCCTATATATCTCTGTATACCCCTCTATATACTATACAATATACTGCACCCCTATATATCACTGTATACCCCTCTATATACTATACAATATACTGCACCCCTATATATCTCTGTATACCCCCTCTATATACTATACATTATACTGCACCCCTGTATATCACTGTATACCCCTCTATATACTATACATTGTACTGCACCCCTGTATATCACTGTATACCCCTCTATATCCTATACATTGTACTGCACCCCTATATATCACTGTATACCCCCTCTATATACTATACATTATACTGCACCCCTATATATCACTGTATACCCCTCTATATACTATACATTATACTGCACCCCTATATATCACTGTATACCCCTCTATATACTATACATTATACTGCACCCCTATAGATCACTGTATACCCCTCTATATACTATACATTATACTGCACCCCTATATATCTCTGTATACCCCTCTATATACTATACATTATACTGCACCCCTATAGATCACTGTATACCCCTCTATATACTATACATTATACTGCACCCCTATATATCTCTGTATACCCCTCTATATACTATACATTGTACTGCACCCCTATATATCACTGTATACCCCTCTATATACTATACATTATACTGCACCCCTAGATATCACTGTATACCCCACTATATACTACACATTATACTGCACCCCTATATATCTCTGTATACCCCTCTATATACTATACAATATACTGCACCCCTATATATCACTGTATACCCCTCTATATACTATACATTATACTGCACCCCTATATATCTCTGTATACCCCTCTATATACTATACATTATACTGCACCCCTATATATCACTGTATACCCCTCTATATACTATACATTATACTGCACCCCTATATATCACTGTATACCCCTCTATATACTATACATTATACTGCACCCCTATAGATCACTGTATACCCCTCTATATACTATACAATATACTGCACCCCTATATATCACTGTATACCCCTCTATATACTATACATTATACTGCACCCCTGTATATCTCTGTATACCCCTCTATATCCTATACATTATACTGCACCCCTATATATCACTGTATACCCCTCTATATACTATACATTATACTGCACCCCTATATATCTCTGTATACCCCTCTATATCCTATACATTATACTGCACCCCTATATATCACTGTATACCCCTCTATATACTATACATTATACTGCACCCCTATATATCACTGTATACCCCTCTATATACTATACATTATACTGCACCCCTATATATCACTGTATACCCCACTATATACTATACATTATACTGCACCCCTATATATCACTGTATACCCCTCTATATACTATACAATATACTGCACCCCTATATATCACTGTATACCCCTCTATATACTATACATTATACTGCACCCCTATATATCACTGTATACCCCTCTATATACTATACATTATACTGCACCCCTATATATCACTGTATACCCCTCTATATACTATACATTATACTGCACCCCTATATATCACTGTATACCCCTCTATATACTATACATTATACTGCACCCCTATAGATCACTGTATACCCCTCTATATACTATACAATATACTGCACCCCTATATATCACTGTATACCCCTCTATATACTATACATTATACTGCACCCCTATAGATCACTGTATACCCCACTATATACTATACATTATACTGCACCCCTATATATCACTGTATACCCCTCTATATACTATACAATATACTGCACCCCTATATATCACTGTATACCCCTCTATATACTATACATTATACTGCACCCCTATATATCACTGTATACCCCTCTATATACTATACATTATACTGCACCCCTATATATCACTGTATACCCCTCTATATACTATACATTATACTGCACCCCCTATATATCACTGTATACCCCTCTATATACTATACATTATACTGCACCCCTATATATCACTGTATACCCCTCTATATACTATACATTATACTGCACCCCTATATATCACTGTATACCCCTCTATATACTATACATTATACTGCACCCCTATATATCACTGTATACCCCTCTATATACTATACAATTATACTGCACCCCTATATATCACTGTATACCCCTCTATATACTATACATTATACTGCACCCCTATATATCACTGTATACCCCTCTATATACTATACATTATACTGCACCCCTATATATCACTGTATACCCCTCTATATACTATACATTATACTGCACCCCTATATATCACTGTATACCCCTCTATATACTATACAATATACTGCACCCCTATATATCACTGTATACCCCTCTATATACTATACATTATACTGCACCCCTATATATCACTGTATACCCCTCTATATACTATACATTATACTGCACCCCTATATATCACTGTATACCCCTCTATATACTATACATTATACTGCACCCCTATATATCACTGTATACCCCTCTATATACTATACATTATACTGCACCCCTATATATCACTGTATACCCCTCTATATACTATACATTATACTGCACCCCTATATATCACTGTATACCCCTCTATATACTATACAATATACTGCACCCCTATATATCACTGTATACCCCTCTATATACTATACATTATACTGCACCCCTATATATCACTGTATACCCCTCTATATACTATACATTATACTGCACCCCTATATATCACTGTATACCCCTCTATATACTATACATTATACTGCACCCCTATATACTTCACTGTATACCCCTCTATATACTATACATTATACTGCACCCCTA
>NW_026610197.1:247500-262886 GCF_029499605.1 Hyla sarda | reverse complement strand
TACATTATACTGCACCCCTATATATCACTGTATACCCCTCTATATACTATACATTATACTGCACCCCTATATATCTCTGTATACCCCTCTATATCCTATACATTATACTGCACCCCTATATATCACTGTATACCCCTCTATATACTATACATTATACTGCACCCCTATATATCACTGTATACCCCTCTATATACTATACATTATACTGCACCCCTATATATCACTGTATACCCCACTATATACTATACATTATACTGCACCCCTATATATCACTGTATACCCCTCTATATACTATACAATATACTGCACCCCTATATATCACTGTATACCCCTCTATATACTATACATTATACTGCACCCCTATATATCACTGTATACCCCTCTATATACTATACATTATACTGCACCCCTATATATCACTGTATACCCCTCTATATACTATACATTATACTGCACCCCTATATATCACTGTATACCCCTCTATATACTATACATTATACTGCACCCCTATAGATCACTGTATACCCCTCTATATACTATACAATATACTGCACCCCTATATATCACTGTATACCCCTCTATATACTATACATTATACTGCACCCCTATAGATCACTGTATACCCCACTATATACTATACATTATACTGCACCCCTATATATCACTGTATACCCCTCTATATACTATACAATATACTGCACCCCTATAGATCACTGTATACCCCTCTATATACTATACATTATACTGCACCCCTATATATCACTGTATACCCCTCTATATACTATACATTATACTGCACCCCTATATATCACTGTATACCCCTCTATATACTATACATTATACTGCACCCCTATATATCACTGTATACCCCTCTATATACTATACATTATACTGCACCCCTATATATCACTGTATACCCCTCTATATACTACACATTATACTGCACCCCTATATATCACTGTATACCCCTCTATATACTACACATTATACTGCACCCCTATATATCACTGTATACCCCTCTATATCCTATACAATATACTGCACCCCTATATATCACTGTATACCCCTCTATATACTATACAATATACTGCACCCCTATATATCTCTGTATACCCCTCTATATACTATACATTATACTGCACCCCTATATATCACTGTATACCCCTCTATATACTATACATTATACTGCACCCCTATATATCACTGTATACCCCTCTATATACTATACAATATACTGCACCCCTATATATCTCTGTATACCTCTCTATATACTATACATTATACTGCACCCCTATATATCACTGTATACCCCTCTATATACTATACATTATACTGCACCCCTATATATCACTGTATACCCCTCTATATACTATACATTATACTGCACCCCTATATATCACTGTATACCCCTCTATATACTATACATTATACTGCACCCCTGTATATCTCTGTATACCCCTCTATATACTATACATTATACTGCACCCCTATATCACTGTATACCCCTCTATATACTATACAATATACTGCACCCCTATATATCACTGTATACCCCTCTATATACTATACAATATACTGCACCCCTATATATCACTGTATACCCCTCTATATACTATACATTATACTGCACCCCTATATATCACTGTATACCCCTCTATATACTATACATTATACTGCACCCCTATATCACTGTATACCCCTCTATATACTATACATTATACTGCACCCCTATATATCACTGTATACCCCTCTATATACTATACATTGTACTGCACCCCTATATATCACTGTATACCCCTCTATATACTATACATTATACTGCACCCCTATATATCTCTGTATACCCCTCTATATACTATACATTATACTGCACCCCTATATATCTCTGTATACCCCTCTATATACTATACATTATACTGCACCCCTATATATCTCTGTATACCCCTCTATATACTATACATTATACTGCACCCCTATATATCTCTGTATACCCCTCTATATACTATACATTATACTGCACCCCTATATATCTCTGTATACCCCTCTATATACTATACATTATACTGCACCCCTATATATCACTGTATACCCCTCTATATCCTATACATTATACTGCACCCCTATATATCTCTGTATACCCCTCTATATACTATACATTATACTGCACCCCTATATATCACTGTATACCCCTCTATATACTATACATTATACTGCACCCCTATATATCTCTGTATACCCCTCTATATACTATACAATATACTGCACCCCTATATATCACTGTATACCCCTCTATATACTATACATTATACTGCACCCCTATATATCTCTGTATACCCCTCTATATACTATACATTATACTGCACCCCTATATATCTCTGTATACCCCTCTATATACTATACATTATACTGCACCCCTATATATCTCTGTATACCCCTCTATATACTATACATTATACTGCACCCCTATATATCTCTGTATACCCCTCTATATACTATACATTATACTGCACCCCTATATATCACTGTATACCCCTCTATATACTATACATTATACTGCACCCCTATATATCTCTGTATACCCCTCTATATACTATACAATATACTGCACCCCTATATATCACTGTATACCCCTCTATATACTATACATTATACTGCACCCCTATATATCTCTGTATACCCCTCTATATACTATACATTATACGGCACCCCTATATATCTCTGTATACCCCTCTATATACTATACATTATACTGCACCCCTATAGATCACTGTATACCCCTCTATATACTATACATTATACTGCACCCCTATATATCACTGTATACCCCTCTATATACTATACAATATACTGCACCCCTATATATCTCTGTATACCCCTCTATATACTATACATTATACTGCACCCCTATATATCACTGTATACCCCTCTATATACTATACATTATACTGCACCCCTCTATATCCTATACATTGTACTGCACCCCTATATATCACTGTATACCCCTCTATATACTATACAATATACTGCACCCCTATATATCTCTGTATACCCCTCTATATGCTATACAATATACTGCACCCCTGTATATCACTGTATACCCCTCTATATACTATACATTGTACTGCACCCCTGTATATCACTGTATACCCCTCTATATACTATACATTATACTGCACCCCTATATATCACTGTATACCCCTCTATATACTATACATTATACTGCACCCCTATAGATCACTGTATACCCCTCTATATACTATACATTGTACTGCACCCCTATATATCACTGTATACCCCTCTATATACTATACAATATACTGCACCCCTATATATCACTGTATACCCCTCTATATACTATACAATATACTGCACCCCTATATATCTCTGTATACCCCTCTATATACTATACAATATACTGCACCCCTATATATCACTGTATAC
The DNA here is from genome assembly GCF_029499605.1 of Hyla sarda. Classification (NCBI taxonomy): domain Eukaryota; kingdom Metazoa; phylum Chordata; class Amphibia; order Anura; family Hylidae; genus Hyla; species Hyla sarda. The sequence continues at coordinate 259,445 of NW_026610197.1, read as the reverse complement.
CCCTCTATATACTATACAATATACTGCACCCCTATATATCTCTGTATACCCCTCTATATACTATACATTATACTGCACCCCTGTATATCACTGTATACCCCTCTATATACTATACATTGTACTGCACCCCTGTATATCACTGTATACCCCTCTATATCCTATACATTGTACTGCACCCCTATATATCACTGTATACCCCTCTATATACTATACATTATACTGCACCCCTATATATCACTGTATACCCCTCTATATACTATACATTATACTGCACCCCTATATATCACTGTATACCCCTCTATATACTATACATTATACTGCACCCCTATAGATCACTGTATACCCCTCTATATACTATACATTATACTGCACCCCTATATATCTCTGTATACCCCTCTATATACTATACATTATACTGCACCCCTATAGATCACTGTATACCCCTCTATATACTATACATTATACTGCACCCCTATATATCACTGTATACCCCTCTATATACTATACATTATACTGCACCCCTAGATATCACTGTATACCCCACTATATACTACACATTATACTGCACCCCTATATATCTCTGTATACCCCTCTATATACTATACAATATACTGCACCCCTATATATCACTGTATACCCCTCTATATACTATACATTATACTGCACCCCTATATATCTCTGTATACCCCTCTATATACTATACATTATACTGCACCCCTATAGATCACTGTATACCCCTCTATATACTATACAATATACTGCACCCCTATAGATCACTGTATACCCCTCTATATACTATACATTATACTGCACCCCTATAGATCACTGTATACCCCTCTATATACTATACAATATACTGCACCCCTATATATCACTGTATACCCCTCTATATACTATACATTATACTGCACCCCTATAGATCACTGTATACCCCACTATATACTATACATTATACTGCACCCCTATAGATCACTGTATACCCCTCTATATACTATACATTATACTGCACCCCTATATATCACTGTATACCCCTCTATATACTATACATTATACTGCACCCCTATATATCACTGTATACCCCTCTATATACTATACATTATACTGCACCCCTATAGATCACTGTATACCCCTCTATATACTATACAATATACTGCACCCCTATATATCACTGTATACCCCTCTATATACTATACATTATACTGCACCCCTATAGATCACTGTATACCCCACTATATACTATACATTATACTGCACCCCTATATATCACTGTATACCCCTCTATATACTATACAATATACTGCACCCCTATAGATCACTGTATACCCCTCTATATACTATACATTATACTGCACCCCTATATATCACTGTATACCCCTCTATATACTATACATTATACTGCACCCCTATATATCACTGTATACCCCTCTATATACTATACATTATACTGCACCCCTATATATCACTGTATACCCCTCTATATACTATACATTATACTGCACCCCTATATATCACTGTATACCCCTCTATATACTACACATTATACTGCACCCCTATAGATCACTGTATACCCCTCTATATACTACACATTATACTGCACCCCTATATATCACTGTATACCCCTCTATATCCTATACAATATACTGCACCCCTATATATCACTGTATACCCCTCTATATACTATACAATATACTGCACCCCTATATATCTCTGTATACCCCTCTATATACTATACATTATACTGCACCCCTATATATCACTGTATACCCCTCTATATACTATACATTATACTGCACCCCTATATATCACTGTATACCCCTCTATATACTATACATTATACTGCACCCCTATATATCACTGTATACCCCTCTATATACTACACATTATACTGCACCCCTATATATCACTGTATACCCCTCTATATACTACACATTATACTGCACCCCTATATATCACTGTATACCCCTCTATATCCTATACAATATACTGCACCCCTATATATCACTGTATACCCCTCTATATACTATACAATATACTGCACCCCTATATATCTCTGTATACCCCTCTATATACTATACATTATACTGCACCCCTATATATCACTGTATACCCCTCTATATACTATACATTATACTGCACCCCTATATATCACTGTATACCCCTCTATATACTATACAATATACTGCACCCCTATATATCTCTGTATACCTCTCTATATACTATACATTATACTGCACCCCTATATATCACTGTATACCCCTCTATATACTATACATTATACTGCACCCCTATATATCACTGTATACCCCTCTATATACTATACATTGTACTGCACCCCTATATATCACTGTATACCCCTCTATATACTATACATTATACTGCACCCCTATATATCACTGTATACCCCTCTATATACTATACATTGTACTGCACCCCTATATATCACTGTATACCCCTCTATATACTATACATTGTACTGCACCCCTATATATCACTATATACCCCTCTATATACTATACATTATACTGCACCCCTATATATCACTGTATACCCCTCTATATACTATACATTATACTGCACCCCTATATATCTCTGTATACCCCTCTATATACTATACAATATACTGCACCCCTATATATCACTGTATACCCCTCTATATACTATACAATATACTGCACCCCTATATATCTATGTATACCTCTCTATATACTATACATTATACTGCACCCCTATATATCACTGTATACCCCTCTATATACTATACATTATACTGCACCCCTATATATCACTGTATACCCCTCTATATACCATACAATATACTGCACCCCTATATATCACTGTATACCCCTCTATATACTATACATTATACTGCACCCCTATATATCTCTGTATACCCCTCTATATACTATACATTGTACTGCACCCCTATATATCACTGTATACCTCTCTATATACTATACATTATACTGCACCCCTATATATCACTGTATACCCCTCTATATACTATACATTGTACTGCACCCCTATATATCACTGTATACCCCTCTATATACTATACATTATACTGCACCCCTATATATCACTGTATACCCCTCTATATACTATACATTGTACTGCACCCCTATATATTACTGTATACCCCTCTATATACTATACAATATACTGCACCCCTATATATCTCTGTATACCCCTCTATACTATACATTGTACTGCACCCCTATATATCACTGTATACCCCTCTATATACTATACATTATACTGCACCCCTGTATATCACTGTATACCCCTCTATATCCTATACATTATACTGCACCCCTGTATATCACTGTATACCCCTCTATATACTATACATTATACTGCACCCCTATATATCACTGTATACCCCACTATATACTACACATTATACTGCACCCCTATATATCACTGTATACCCCTCTATATACCATACAATATACTGCACCCCTATATATCACTGTATACCCCTCTATATACTATACATTGTACTGCACCCCTATATATCACTGTATACCCCACTATATACTACACATTATACTGCACCCCTATATATCTCTGTATACCCCTCTATATACTATACAATATACTGCACCCCTATATATCACTGTATACCCCACTATATACTATACATTATACTGCACCCCTATATATCACTGTATACCCCTCTATATACTACACATTATACTGCACCCCTATATATCACTGTATACCCCACTATATACTATACATTATACTGCACCCCTGTATATCACTGTATACCCCTCTATATCCTATACATTATACTGCACCCCTATATATCACTGTATACCCCACTATATACTATACATTATACTGCACCCCTGTATATCACTGTATACCCCTCTATATCCTATACATTATACTGCACCCCTATATATCACTGTATACCCCACTATATACTACACATTATACTGCACCCCTATATATCACTGTATACCCCTCTATATCCTATACAATATACTGCACCCCTATATATCTCTGTATACCCCTCTATATACTACACATTATACTGCACCCCTATATATCACTGTATACCCCTCTATATACTACACATTATACTGCACCCCTATATATCACTGTATACCCCTCTATATACCATACAATATACTGCACCCCTATATATCACTGTATACCCCACTATATACCATACAATATACTGCACCCCTATATATCTCTCTTCCCTCTCTCCCCACGCCGCCTCACTTTCCTACCGGACGGCGCCCCCCCCCCAGCCTACTGCTGTATTGTGGGGTAAATCTTGGGTATTTTCTCTTCCAGCTCCCCACGATGAGGCACACCCCAGTCCAGCGCCATCTTCCCCCTCTTGCCAGCCACCTCCTGCCTCCCGGGAAGCACGGCAAGCTGTTCAGTATTCGGGAGGACAGCTGCTGGGAACCGGAGGAAGAGGAGTCACAAGTGAAGAAAACGTGCAGGCAGCCGCCCAGACAGCGCAGGGGGCGGAGACAACGTCTGCGTGTGCTGCGCTCCCTCTATCTGCGCCTCTACAAGCGGACGATCTCCCTGCCCTTTTATTGGAAAATATGGGGCAGCCTGGGGGGCCGCAGGAGACGTTTAGGGGCCAGGAGGAGGGAAGGTGGTGGAGGCTCGGCGGGGATGGAGGTGGGGAAAGCACAACGCTTAGGACCTATGGAGGAGCCTGCGCTGGCCAATCACAAAGCTGAAGAGGATACAGGTGAGGAGCGGGTACGTGCCAACCTATAACCTCTGTGTATACAACCCATCACCCTCCTTTCTCTACCACCAGGTTCAGCGTTCGGACTTCCCAATGGTTTTTCCCCTCTCCCCACGGAGTCCGAGGCCATCCTCATCACCAACGTATGCAGCATTGGGGCACTGGATGGCCCTGCCCAAAATGGACCCCACAGCCAAGGAAGCTTAACCCCTACCGCAGAGAAGGAGGTTCCAGCTTTAACAGAGGAGCATGTGGCCTGTGTACAGAGTGAGTCCATCCACTGGGAGCCATTATACTGAGGTTATGGTACCCGGCCCTGTGCGCCAACTCTTCACGACATGGTACATTACACCGCATACAGGGTATACAGCATCACACACCACGTATACTGCTCATACAGGTCTTTACAGTCACTATGCTATCATATGCAGGATTCTAAACAGTAAAGGCACTCACTATTCTGCTGGTGGGGTCACTGTGTACATACATTACATTACTTATCCTGTACTGATCCTGAGTTATATCCTGTATTATACCCCAGAGCTGTACTCACTATTCTGCTGGTGAGGTCACTGTGTACATACATTGCATTACTTATCCTGTACTGATCCTGAGTTATATCCTGTATTATACTCCAGAGCTGTACTCACTATTCTGCTGGTGAGGTCACTGTGTACATACATTGCATTACTTATCCTGTACTGATCCTGAGTTATATCCTGTATTATACTCCAGAGCTGTACTCACTATTCTGCTGGTGAGCTCACTGTGTACATACATTGCATTACTTATCCTGTACTGATCCTGAGTTATATCCTGTATTATACTCCAGAGCTGTACTCACTATTCTGCTGGTGAGGTCACTGTGTACATACATTACATTACTTATCCTGTACTGATCCTGAGTTATATCCTGTATTATACTCCAGAGCTGTACTCACTATTCTGCTGGTGAGGTCACTGTGTACATACATTACATTACTTATCCTGTACTGATCCTGAGTTATATCCTGTATTATACTCCAGAGCTGTACTCACTATTCTGCTGGTGAGGTCACTGTGTATATACATTACATTACTTATCCTGTACTGATCCTGAGTTATATCCTGTATTATACTCCAGAGCTGTACTCACTATTCTGCTGGTGAGATCACTGTGTATATACATTACATTACTTATCCTGTACTGATCCTGAGTTATATCCTGTATTATACCCCAGAGCTGTACTCACTATTCTGCTGGTGAGGATACTGTGTACATACATTACATTACTTATCCTGTTCTGATCCTGAGTTATATCCTGTATTATACTCCAGAGCTGTACTCACTATTCTGCTGGTGAGGTCACTGTGTACATACATTACATTACTTATCCTGTACTGATCCTGAGTTATATCCTGTATTATACTCCAGAGCTGTACTCACTATTCTGCTGGTGGGGTCACTGTGTACATACATTACATTACTTATCCTGTACTGATCCTGAGTTATATCCTGTATTATACCCCAGAGCTGTACTTACTATTCTGCTGGTGAGGTCACTGTGTACATACATTACATTACTTATCCTGTACTGATCCTGAGTTATATCCTGTATTATACTCCAGAGCTGTACTCACTATTCTGCTGGTGGGGTCACTGTGTACATACATTACATTACTTATCCTGTACTGATCCTGAGTTATATCCTGTATTATACTCCAGAGCTGTACTCACTATTCTGCTGGTGAGATCACTGTGTACATACATTACATTACTTATCCTGTACTGATCCTGAGTTATATCCTGTATTATACTCCAGAGCTGTACTCACTATTCTGCTGGTGAGGTCACTGTGTACATACATTACATTACTTATCCTGTACTGATCCTGAGTTATATCCTGTATTATATCCCAGAGCTGTACTCACTATTCTGCTGGTGAGGTCACTGTGTACATAAATTACATCTACAATGGGGGGGAAGTTATCGTTGTGGTGTGCTGTATGTCAGCCATTTTTTGTTTGTTTTGTGCGCTGCTAATGTGTAGGTGCGCCAAATTTATTTTGATAAAGTACACATTTCCTGAAATGACATGTCTGTACACTATTTTCTATGGTTTCTATCCCGTTGTGCAAAATTTTGCAACTTTTCTTCGCACAAATCTAAGCTAGATCCGGGCTGGTGTAGATTTCCAATTTTTGGGGAAAACTGTTTGCGCAAAAATTTGTGACAATTTTTTTTTATTTTTTTTGTAAAGTCGCATGGGCCCCCTGTGTGGTCACACTTCTGCCCTAATCCCACCACCACCCTTACACACAAAATAAACTAAAATGTATGTATAATATATATATATCTCTCTCTATCTCTCTCTATCTCTCTCTATCTCTCTCTATCTCTCTCTATCTCTCTCTATCTCTCTCTATCTCTCTCTATCTCTCTCTATCTCTCTCTATCTCTCTCTATCTCTCTCTATCTCTCTCTATCTATCTCTATCTATCTCTATATCTCTATCACTATGGTAGGTAAAAATAATTTTCCTTGACCAGTATAAGGAGTACATATATACCACCACACAATAACTGGTTAATATCGTTATACTGTACTGAATAAAACTACTATATACAGACCAGTATACTATATAGGATCTGTATTCAGTATAGGTGGTGATATACAGGACCACGGGGGAGATTTATCAAAACCTGAGCAGAGGAAGAGTGGTGCAGTTGCCCATAGCAACCAATCAGATTGCTTCTTTCTTTTTCCACAGGCCTCTAAAGAGGCCTGTGGAAAATGAAAGAAGCAATCTGATTGGTTGCTATGGGCAACTGCACCACTCTTCCTCTGCTCAGGTTTTGATAAATCTCCCCCCATATGATTATAGATACCAGCTGTACACACGATCTGTATAACATAAGTGATCACAATTACGTCTCTTCTGATCGGTGGCGTCTTTTCTTCTCTGTCCGGATCAGACCGCCATGTCGATCTCTTCACATTTTCAGGACAAACATGTCAGATTCTGCATTTTTCCAGTGCCCTCCCCTCGTCTACACAATTTCCCCATCTATAGGCCCCTAACTGTAATAATGCCCTCCTTGGTGTCCTGCACAGCAAAAGGGTAGGTAGGTAGCCAGATAAATAGGCAACTAGGTGGGTAGATCAGGAAGCCAGATATAAATGTTGGTAGCCAGGCATGTAGGTAGATGGCTAGGTAGTTGGGTAGCCATGTATGAAGGCCAGGTATGTACATAGTTAGGTAGCCGGATATGTAGGCAGCCAGGCATGTAGGTAGATGGCTAGGTAGTTGGGTAGCCATGTATGAAGGCCAGGTATGTATATAGTTAGGTAGCCGGATATGTAGGCAGCCAGTCATGTAGGTAGATGGCTAGGTAGTTGAGCAGCCATGTATGAAGGCCAGGTATGTATATAGTTAGGTAGCCGGATATGTAGGCAGCCAGTCATGTAGGTAGATGGCTAGGTAGTTAGGCAGCCATGTATGTACATAGTTAGGTAGCCGGATATGTAGGCAGCCAGTCATGTAGGTAGATGGCTAGGTAGTTGGGTAGCCATGTATGAAGGCCAGGTATGTACATAGTTAGGTAGCCGGGTATGTAGGTGGGTAGTAAAATATGTAGGCAGCCAGGTATGTAGGTAGTAGTTAGGCATCCAAGCATAAAGTTAGGTAGTCATGTAGGTAGCCAGCACCCCCTCCACCTAGTGGCGGATCCAGAGTCTAGTCTCAGGAGGGGCACCATCAGAGTATTTTGTGTTAGCGAAAGAAAATAAGAAGTTACAGGTAGGCAATGACCCCAAGTAGGTAGTGTCTGCAGGAAGTGGTGGACCCAAGAAGTTAATGTCGCCCAGGTAGGTTGTCATGCCCCCTTTATGAAAACCACCTATTAGGTAGTTTGTCCCCATATTAGCTTGGCAGGGACATAGTAGATAGACTCTCTCTCTCCATTTTGGGTATAAGCAGCAGAGTTTCCCCCACATTAGGTATAGATAGGTAGGTATATGTATTCTCCCCCCCCCTCCCCCTGACACTGCCTCTTCACTCCCAACAACACCCCTCCTCGGGATAAAAAATAATAATCTGGATCTGCCTCAGCGCCGGGCCATTGGACCATGTCCGAACGGACCGGTGAGTCAGTCTACCCTGGTCACATTTGATACATCCCTGACTGCTGCAAAAAGCTGATCATGCCGCCATACCTTTTTTATTTTTTTCTTCTTTCTTGAAATCTGAATGGTATGCTAACAAAATCAGAGGGGTGGGCTTCAGTGCCGCCATCTAAGGTGACCAGCGCCATAAAGACACCCAACCCATACCTAGAATTTATTTCGGAGACTGTGAACCAGTTTAGGTCCGTAGGATTTATAAGGTCATGAGCAACCAGTATGGCCTTTCGAGCCGGATCCAAAAATGAGTTATCCGAACCCTGTGGGAACTTTTGGTGGTCCTAGAGGGGCAAACAAAAAAAAAAAAGGCCAGTCCGTAAAGCCTGGGACGCTCTGTCCGTGCCAATAACTTATCTCTGATTACTGAACATGAATGGTTGGAAGCTACAGAGGTGTGCAAGCAAGATGCTAGGCCCCGCGGCAACGTCACTTCTGCTTTAAGGCTGAGGTTTCACTTTTTTCTGGCAGTTTTTGGATATCTGCCACTGCCAGAAGTGTATTCAAAAGGAATAGGACATATAAAGGAAGGACTTGCACTTCTCCTCCCTTATGGATCCACTTCTGATTTTGGCTCAAAAACTGCAGGGGCAGATATCCAAAAACTGGCAGAATTTATTTTTATTTTTTTAAAGTACTTTTTGATTGCAAACTGTTCCGCTTTCTTGAGGCAGATTAACATCCTACTGCTATTTATGTGAATAATAATCTTACGATAACATAAAATAATAAAAATTATAATTATATAATAAAGTAAAAATATAATTATAAAATAATACCAATATAATAAAAATATAGTAATAAAAATAATAAAATAGTAGTTTTTTTTTTTACCCCTAGAGGACACAGGACGCACCTATATGCCCTGGCTGCCTGGTACTTGTATATCTTGAGTCCTGTCTGGACTATGAAGAGATCACAGGCACCATCATCAGCTAGGGATCTGCCGCTAATGACTGTTATCAGCGATCACTCTGATGGCTGCCAGTAACCCTTTAGATGCAGTGATCAAAACGATCCTCTGAAGTATTAAGGGGGTGTACTGAGACTCATCGGACCACCAGCAGCGTGATCGTGAGGGTCTGATGAGTCAAGATGGTAGCTGGAGCACCAAGGGGTCTGGCAGACCATACAAGTACATTGCTGAGATCCCTAATCAATGTTATGCCTATATAAACCGTCATGGCCGTAAATGTTGTCCCCCCCCTGAAATGTTTCTATATAATGAAGTATTCCTCACAGGAAAGGATTGCAGTAACACAGGTTTATTCCCTTTGTGTATATATATATATCTCCTCTCCTCTGTATATATATATATATATATATATATATATATATATATATATATATAGATCTCCTCTCCTCTGTGTATATATATATATATATATATATATATATATATATATATATAGATCTCCTCTCCTCTGTGTGTGTGTATATATATATATATATATATATATATATATATATATATATATATATATATATAGATCTCCTCTCCTCTGTGTATATATATATATATATATATATATATATATATATATATATATATATATATATATATATATATATATATATATATATATATATATATATTGCAGTAACACAGGTTTTGCTATACACATGTTTATTCCCTTTGTGTGTATTTATATAGATCTCCTCTCCTCTGTATATATATATATATATAAATTGCAGTAACACAGGTTTTGCTATACACATGTTTATTCCCTTTGTGTGTATTGGAACTAAACCAAAAAAGGAGGAAAAAAGCAAATTGGCCATAATGTCACCAAACTCCAAAAATGGTCCGGACAAAATTATTGGCACCCTTAATATTTGGTTGCACACCCTTTGGAAAAAATAACTGAAATCAGTGTCTTCCTATAACCATCAATAAGCTTCTTACACCTCTCAGCCGGAATGTTGGACCACTCTTCCTATAACCATCAATAAGCTTCTTACACCTCTCAGCCGGAATGTTGGACCACTCTTCCTATAACCATCAATAAGCTTCTTACACCTCTCAGCCGGAATGTTGGACCACTCTTCCTTTACAAACTGCTCCCGGTCTCTTATTGGACGGCGCCTTTTCCCAACAGTAATTATAAGATCTCTCCACAGGTGATCAATGGGATTTAGATCTGGACTCATTGCTGACACTTCAGAACTCTCCAGCGCTTTGTTGCCTCCATTCCTGGTGCTTTTTGACGTATGTTTGGGGTCATTGTCCTGCTGGAAGACCCAAGATCTCGGACACTAAACCCAGCTTTCTGACACTGGGCTGTACAGTGCGACCCAAAATCCATTGGTAATCCTCAGATTTCATGATGTCTTGTACACATTCAAGGCCCCCAGTGCCAGAGGCAGCAAAACAACCCAAAACATCACTGACCTCCCCCATATGTCACTGTAGGTACTGTGTTCTTTTCTTTGTAGGCCTCATTCCGTTTTCGGTAAACGGTAGAATCATGGGCTTTACCAAAAAGCTCTATCTTGTCTCATCTGTCCACAAGACGTTTTCCCAGAAGGATTTTGGTTACTCAAGTTCATTTTGGTAAAATGTAGTCTCTTTTTTTATGTGTCAGCAGTGGGGTCCTCCTGGGTCTCCTCCATAGTGGGGTCCTCCTGGGTCTCCTCCATAGTGGGGTCCTCCTGGGTCTCCTCCATAGTGGGGTCCTCCTGGGTCTCCTCCATAGTGGGGTCCTCCTGGGTCTCCTCCATAGTGGGGTCCTCCTGGGTCTCCTCCATAGTGGGGTCCTCCTGGGTCTCCTCCATAGTGGGGTCCTCCTGGGTCTCCTCCATAGTGGGGTCCTCCTGGGTCTCCTCCATAGTGGGGTCCTCCCGGGTCTCCTCCATAGTGGGGTCCTCCCGGGTCTCCTCCATAGTGGGGTCCTCCCGGGTCTCCTCCATAGTGGGGTCCTCCCGGGTCTCCTCCATAGTGGGGGTCCTCCCGGGTCTCCTCCATAGTGGGGTCCTCCTGGGTCTCCTCCATAGAGTTTCATTTCATTTAAATGTTGTCTGATAGTTTGCGCTGACACTGATGCTTCCTGAGCCTGCAGGACA